>NW_027185340.1:22204866-22332366 GCF_022577435.1 Embiotoca jacksoni | reverse complement strand
AATTTTCACGTCCAAAATCAATCCATTCAAATTAGAATCCATTCAGATTTTTTGCACATTTCTGTATTTTATGCTCATAAAACTTGACGCACTTCAACCCATTCAAATGAATAAAAATGTTCATTCACTTCAGTTTTCCTCCCTTTAGTTCTGGTCGTGTGAAAAACTCTGAGTGTGTTGAGTTTCTGTGATCATCGCTTCCTGTAGTCTGAACAGAAACACACCTGCAGGACTTTGACACAAAGCTTCTGTTCTGCCACCACAACGCATGAACTGAGTGACATTCAGCATCGATCAGTTCTCCGAAAACTGTCACAGAAAAACCTCCGCAACATTTCCATCAGTCACAGGAAGTCTCTGTTTGATGAGTCATCAGTTATTTCCTCCACCTGTTAGTTTATTCCCCAGATGAGAGCGCTGATGATGTACGCATTTCTGTAACAGGAATGACTCCACATACTGAGCATTTAGTTTTACAGACATGGTTGTGAGCTTACGTTCGACGGTCTGTTCACATGGAGAGGGAACACGGCAGACCGAAGGTGTTTTCTGTGATGCCAACGAATGTGTAACAGCTGCGTTCGTCCAACTCATAAAAGCCGTTAGTTTTACAGCAACAGACTTTGAGATGTTTACGTTTGAGACAGGGTTTTTGACAAAGTCATACAACGGAGTGTAAAGAGTAAGTAGGTCTGCGGAGGAAAGTGTTCTGGAGACTCTCGCCAGTGTTCAACGTGGATTTGTCTCAAGTAACGTAACTAAACTTACGTAATTCGTTTTACTTACGTAATGGACTGTATGTTAGGGAATGTTTTTTCATTTGTAACATACTTACTTTTACCCAAACTATGATCAGCCACCTGTTTTTTGGAGGCCACGGGTAAGGCGCCTTACTTTCACACCTCAGCGAGGCATTGACACGTTATCGTCTAGTAGACTGACGGGTGTATTACGCACTTTGGTGGGATATTGGGGTTTGGGTTGTTTTTTGTAGGTTTGGGTCGGGTTGGGTTGGGTCGGGTTGGGTTGGGTCGGTTTGGGTCGGTTTGGGTTGGGTTGGGTTGGGTCGGGTTGGGTTGGGTCGGTTTGGGTCGGTTTGGGTTGGGTTGGGTTGGGTTGGGTTGGGTTGGGTTGGGTTGGGTCGGTTTGGGTTGGGTTGGGTTGGGTTGGGTTGGGTTGGGTCGGGTTGGGTTGGGTAGGTTTTTGTAGGTTTGGGTCAGGTTGGGTCGGTTTGGGTTGGGTTGGGTTGGGTCGGGTTGGGTTGGGTTGGGTAGGTTTGGTTTGGGTTGGGTTGGGTTGGGTTGGGTTGGGTTGGGTTGGGTTGGGTTGGGTTGGGTCGGGTTGGTTTGGGTAGGTTTTTGTAGGTTTGGGTCAGGTTGGGTCGGTTTGGGTTGGGTTGGGTTGGGTCGGGTTGGGTTGGGTTGGGTTGGGTAGGTTTGGTTTGGGTTGGGTTGGGTCGGGCTGGGTTGGGTTTTGTTAACCAAACCTAACAAGTGAAGACAGACGTAGGTGTCTATTGGGCTAATAAAGGCTGCATTCCAGTGGTATAAATATAAACTGTTGCAGCAGCACAATCTCACTTTATTAATTACAATCAATACACATCAGGCTGCAACATGTTGTCATTACCAGCACGTCAAATACTAACAGTTGTCACAGCTGTTCTCATATAGAAGAACAAGGTTCATGTTTACGCACCAAAAACGAAGTCATTAGTTTTGGAAAAGATCATAGTTTGGGTTATTTAAAAGAAATCCACATTGACTTTTACTTTACGAGGGACTCTGACTCGGTTTCCTACGCCGAGGTGCCTTGTGCATAAGATGCAAGCGACTGTGATCAAATGGCAGGATTTGACGCCCTGGGAATGAGAACACGCTTCATTAACCTTGAACACAGATCCTCAGATGGTGCGAATGATGACAAGATTTAATGCTAACATGAGGATTTCTGTTCACTTTGTTCAGTATTTAGATTTCCCAAAGTTTACTAGATTTTCCCGGAAAATCGTACGCAGACATTGTCATGAACCCCCTGAGTCATCGAGTCCATTGAGTTTGAAATGTGAGAGGTTTTAAAAATAGAAGGAAAAAAAGAAGAGCGATTGGATGTATTGTGGGAGCAGGTCTGTCTGTGCTTCTGTTGTCCAGAGACTGAGTGAGGTTATTGGAAAAAACTGATAGTCTGGAGGTTGGTGAAGAAAATAACTCAGACAGACTCTGAACATGTTTAACGTTTAACGAGACCAATAAAAGATCAACATTTCAGTCCATCACTCCACAAATTTTATCCCCTGGAAACATTTTTCTGTCTCTCACATGTTCTCTTTGCCAGGTTTGTCCCTCTCCCTCTCCCTCTCCTCCCTTCCTCCTCCCTTCCTCCCCTCCCTCTCTCTGTCTGGACTGCCAGGGTTTTAGTTTGAATTTTCTGTGTTCCTACTCTGTAAGGATTTCCTCCTACGATGAGACGGAGCCAAACATCAAAGCTGCCCAAGATGTTTCGTCCAGTCCTCTGGAGATCTCCGTATTTCTTTGGTGCTGAGACACCGAGTCACATTCAGATCAGTCTTTCCATTCGGGTCGGTCCAGAAATGTTCTTTTATCGTTCACTGTTGCACACAAAAGATATTTGTGGGTCAAAATAAACTTTTTTTTGTTTCATCTGCAGATGAGACCATCATAAAAGCACAAAAGGCCAAAACATTACATTAATGAAGCAGAATTTAACGTTACGACGAAGTTTGATCATGAAACAGTGAGAAGAGTAACAACAGATAAACGATGTCAGAGGAAGTCGTTGTTTGAAAAGGTCCCACAGAGTCATTCCAAAGAGATGAGACGTGTTCGTCAGTGGAAGTACTGGAAACTTTAATGGTGCCACCGTGTGTGTGTGTGTGTGTGTGTGCGTGTGTGTGTGTGTGTGTGTGTGTGTGTGTGTGTGTGTGTGTGTGTGTGTGTGTGTGTGTGTGTGTGTGTGTGTGTTTGTGTTTGTGTTTGTGTGTGTGTTTGTGTGTGTGTGTGTGTGTGTCAGTCTGTTTGCCTGCATGGGTACAGTATGTGCTTCATGCAAATCAATTGTGTTTGTGTGTCTCAGTGTGTTTAATGTGTTAATGGCCACTGTTGCTCACTCAGCCGTGACCTGGACACACTGAGTCAGAGAGGCAGGTAACACACACACACACACACACACACACACACACACACACACACACACACACACAGCACAAGCTTGCTGTTGTTCATCCATAAACAGGAGCATGATGATCACACTCTGTTGTCAACTCAGAGATTCATGCAGCTCCATTCATACTGGATATTTTTCTAGTCATGAGGCAGATGGTATAAACAGCTAAAATAACAACAGCGAACACACACTGACACACACACACACACACACACACACACACACACACACTGACACCGGGATGTTTTGTTCTGTCAGCACAGGTTTTGCATTTGCAACAGAAGTCGACCAGCAAACACGTTTTATTTTAGTCATGTAGGTCCAGCTGAGATTTATCTTTGCTGTGTTCAGATTATGTACAACAACAACAACAACAACAACAACAACAACCAGCATACAGACACCTGACGCACCTGAAGAAGACAACTGTGTGTGTGTCAGCTTGAGAAATCAAATAAAAGCTCATATGAAGCTGTAAATTTGAGTGTTGGGCCCTGAGCTTTATATCCCCTTACAGAAAAAGTGTTTCCCATGTTTTCCACATGGGTCACATGTTGTCACATTTATGACAAATGTTTATCACATGTTGCAACATATAACATGGGGAAGATATGTAGAAAAGTTGAAAAAGTTCCAAAACCACGTTTCCCATCGGCAAAATACATGTTTCAGATGAGTCCAATCATGTGTCGTGTGATCACGAGTTTTTGCACGTGAAATTCTTTCTGTAAGACCCAACACACTCGTCAGTCTGCAGTTTGTCAGATTCCTTCTAAAATGTTGTCGAACATGTTCAACATAGACATCCTGTCATGTTCGCAGGTTTTAACTGTCACTTTTGACTGCCGACTTTCAAAAAAGTGGGTGTTATTATTATTATTATTATTATTATTATTATTATTATTATTATTATGAACCAATTAGATGCCGGTGAGAAAGAGTGAAGCTGGTGGAGGAAATGTGATGTTTGTAGAAGGCTGTAAACAGCTGTTGTGGCTCCAGCTGAGTGTGATGCAGCAGGGAGTGAGTGGAGTGACGCCTGCATCCTCCACATGTCGAATGATCAGTAGCTGCTGCATCCGTAAGACTCAGCCAGCGGCAGATCATTGTAGCAGTGCTACCTTTGCCCTTTCATTGACATGGCAAGGTTTAAACGTGCTCATAGTGTGTGTGTGTGTGTGTGTGTGTGTGTGTGTGTGTGTGTGTGTGTGTGTGTGTGTGTGTGTGTGTGTGTGTGTGTTAAAGTTGTTAAAAAAGTAATCTAACTATTTGAATTACTTCATTAGGGTAATGTAACTTATTACAATTGAGTTATTTTCAAACAAATGTTTAAACTGGACAATAAAGCGGAAAAGTCCTAAAACCTAAATGTGAACCTGCCAACAGAAATCAACACCGATTACTGTCAGACTTTGATTCAAAGTTCTTCAATACAACTTGAATCAGGATGTAATTGTGTTAATTTTAAAGCACAACAGTATGTAGAAGTGAAGGACAAATGTTCCCAGAACCTCAAACCAAGTCTACATTCAGGTCGACTCCGAGCTGAGTGATCAACAGGACTGTCCACAGGTTTTTAACACTGCGTCCTGAATGACTCTTTTTAAATATCTCTTCTTCTTATCTAACAACATGGCCACCTTGACGTTGTTTCTTAGAGCAATTCTCACTGATTTGATTGGCAGATAAAAAGGGCTTTGCCAAGCGGGATGAAGAGTAACCCAGGAGTTGAGAACGTTTTTCGTGAGTTGTTTTTGTTTCCTAACTCCAACCCTATGTTTTTGTAAAAAGTTTTTTGATTTCCCTTAAATCCCTTTTCTCAAAGCGTGTTTCATTTTCATCCACTACAGGAAATTGTGTAACTTTCACGCCTAAACAGCCCAAAGCGTGGTTATGTCACATTTAACTGTAGTGGACGGGCGTGTCTATTTCACGCTTTGCCGAGATACTGGGTTGCAACATTTTAAATGGTAACTGTCTTTTAATACATATTTTTTTAATTATAACTGATTATAGCTGTCAGATTATTTTATAATTCATTAAATGTAACAGGTCACTCCCCAACGCTGTGTATGATGACGAGCAGGCGAGAGACAAAGATAGCTACTAGCTTCTGGACACAGTGCAGCAGACAGCGTGAGTCTCAGACTTAAATTCATCACCAGAGGCCAAAAACACCAAATGAAAGCTTTTGTTTGCTTTATGTCTCGTGGATGTGTAAATAATCCACTATTAGCTAAAAGGCTGAAATGACTCCAAGTCAGTCCTCTATATCAACGTGTAACCAATGAATGTGCATGTATTAAAATGTTGGCAAACTAAACAGCACTTCTCAAATGATATTTAAATGACTGACGGATTCCAGCCTGTTTTTACTCTGAGGAAGACGACCTGCAGAGCGATGAAGTGTTCACTGGGAATCACTCCTTGATGCTTTCTTTCACACGGCACTGTGAGCAGATAATAACTCTGAGTGGAGCCTGATGTCCCAGACAGCCAGTTGTGGAGGAGTGGCTCTTTAATGAACTGTCTGTGACTCCTCACACTGTCATTTCTGTGGAGGTGCTTCCTGTCTGCAGGAACCAACCCAGTCTTCAGTCTCAGTCCTATAGGTGTCTTTGAGTTTGATCCATCCTCCTCCGTCGGCTCCACTGCCTCTCATTACACAGTCACCAAATCATCAAAGCATCAGTTTAGAAGATGAGAGATGCTGTTTCCACCTCAGTACAGCTGAGGTGAACAGATTTCTACTGATGGCTCACAGTGATTCAATCAGGAGAGACTCAGTCTGGATGAACCAATACATGATTTTATTTCCAAGGTCCAGAAGAGAAACGTGAGGGATGTGACAGTGTTTGGTGATCAGATCACACTGTCTCGTTTTTAATATCATTCACCCTGATCAGCCTGAGAGCTGCCCAACTCACATGTTTTCACAACAGCTGTAATAACCACATTCAGTGAACACATACAGTCTGATGTGGCAACAGTGACAATCATTTTTCGTAATGTCTGATGTTTAAAAAGGTTAACCGTTCAAGTTCATGCAACTCAGTTTAGGCAAGAGTAGAACGGATTTAAACAGAAAAAAACGTTCATTAGAACAGAAACGTGAAGACCTGCAGAAAACAATGAGCACGACTTTCTGCCTCCTTCATGTCATGTTGCCTGGAAGAAACTTAAAGTACTTGTTGCACATTTCATGCACACAGTAGTTATGAGCATTTTAAATGCTGGAAGTCTTCAATCTTCAGACTCTTTAGTTGTTCCAGTAGATTTGCAGTAATTATTATTATTTTTTTTACATTTTGCCTAAATTGGAAATGTGTGTGAATCCATCAGTTCTGCTACTTGCACTGCTGTTCACACGCCTTTGTTTACTTTCATCATGGGTCTGTTTCTTATTAGATAGAAGGTGCACGCTCTCCTTCTCCTTCTATGAAATGCACGGGTGCTCCATCCTTAAAGTTAATTCGTTGACTGTATTGATGGCACCTGCATGAGGTCGATGTCCAACAAGCTCACTGAGGAGGAGCTCGGCCTGAAATCTCTTTGCAATAAATGCTATTTTCTTGTGTAAGTCGGGGTGCGCAGACTTTCCAGCTTGTTTCAAGGCTGTATAGTTCCAAAGGGAAATCTTAATACGACACAATGATATTTTAGACAACTGTGTGCTCCAGACGTTGTGGTTTTGGTTTGGGGAAGACTTTTTCCTGTTTCCCATCTGCATGAGGTCAGATCCACGAAATGATATTTTTTTGTATGGAAGAACTTTACTGGCCTGCTCAGAGCTCTGACCTTAACCCCGTCCAGCAGTCTGAAGCCTGAAACCAGCAGCGTGGAAGCTGGTGCAACAGCAGATTCTTGTTCAGCAGTCACATGCAGTATATTGTATAGATGTAGTGTTCGGTGTTCACGTACTTTACCAGCACAGATAATGAACGCTCCGTCACATGACCTCCTTCTTTGAACCCGGGTGGTCACGGTGCCGACAAAACACTGCTGTTTGACACCCTGGGAAACGAGAGTGAGCTGCCAGCTCACGTTCACCCCGTCGGCCTGCTCAGGTCAGCCAGGCTTTAGAGGTCAAAGGTCAGAACACATCCAGACAGTTCACCGAACACCCAGAGGCCGTGTATTGACAGCCAGCTTCAGCGTAATAAAGTCTGGTCTTAGTTATGCTGTCGATGCAGAAAAGAAGAAAGAACCTATTGAAATCAAAGCAAAGGTAAACAGAGATCATTTGTTCATATACAATTGAATTTTGACATGAATATGTAACATACATATATACATTTTCAACACATTTGATAAGGCTCCCTTAATTTTCAGTACTAGGACCAACATAAACACTGAGCTGGACATTTTAAAGGTAAAAAACACGTCTACATATATGCAGTGTTGTGGCTCTTTTCTAAGGTTGTGTAACCACTGTGGCTGCAAGTTTACATATGAAAGTAACCAAGATATTTAATCTCTTTGATTGTCTGATTTCAGTCCCAACACTTTCCTGCAAATGTTTCACAATAAAAGCTGTGTTTTTTTTTAAACAGGTTTCTGTCTACTATAACACCAGAGGGCTTTTAAACAATACAAGAAGTGTTGAGCTTTTATCAAAGCGTAATGCAGTAACTTTAACAGGGCAAACGGTAGCGGATCAAAACGAGGCTTGCAGGTGACGTCATGAATCAATCAGTGCACCTCAAATGTCAATATGACAACTTTGATCATTCCATTTGTTTTTAATGCGTTTCTCTTCAATGACCTGCACTTTAGAGAGGATCGGGTTTCCAAGCTCTCATAAAATTTGTATGATTGTTCAACAGGACAAAGAGAACTGTGAACATTTGATTTCCTCACTTGGAGAAACAAAAGTGTCAGAAGATCTTTTTCTGGTCTGCTCTGGCAGCACTACACCGACGCATATATGATCATATTATGTGTTATTGGAAAGCTAGAAATAATCAGTCAGCCCAAAGAATTCAGCTCAAATCCTGGTTTGTCAATTTGTAGATGAAAGTGCAAACAAACAAAACAAAACGCTCCCAAATA
This sequence comes from Embiotoca jacksoni, assembly GCF_022577435.1. Lineage (NCBI taxonomy): Eukaryota > Metazoa > Chordata > Actinopteri > Embiotocidae > Embiotoca > Embiotoca jacksoni. Next base: position 22,324,131 of record NW_027185340.1, on the reverse strand, counting down.
TTGGCTGATTTTTTTTCAAGTGAGATTTAACAGCTTTTCTCAGTGTAAAATCTCTATGAATTGATTATCTTTTGGTGCTGGACTTGGGCTCTGGGAAATTATGATGGTTATTTTCTTATGTTTCTGACATCTGAGAGACTAATTGACAATCCAAAAGCAAGTTGTAGTTTCAGGTCTTGTTAACTTTACTGCAAACCTTTCTTTTCAGCTCCAAAAATGATCAAGGCCTGATGTCAGTGAGGGAAAGTCCTCCTGCTTCATCAGCCTTCCTCATACAAATGAGGTAAACGTCCTGCTTCTCACCCGCTGACACTAAACATTCCATCTGTCTGCTTCACGTTTGCAGTTGTTTGTCTATAGTTTCTGATGACGACATGATTTCAGAGTTATGACAGTTGTTAGTAAGAGCCGGCGGCAGGAGGAGGGAATCCCCTCCGTGGTCTTCCAGTTTCCTCTCAGTGCTGCCGCTGACTCACTGACACTGATGTATGGTCGTCTCCTTTAGGGGCTCCCCGCAGCACACAACCACAACCTCGCAACTGACACGGCTCGAGCTTCACGCTGTCGATCAGCGGTTTCAGCTCTCCTCCTGGTTTCCCCATCAGTGATACCGCAGAGGAAAGGAAAAAGCTCTTTCACGAGAAGTTCTTAAGAGAGATCTGTTCCCTGTGACCCTGACTTTCTCCTTCACTGACTCACTTCTGGATGTGTGTGTGTGTGTGTGTGTGTGTGTGTGTGTGTGTGTGTGTGTGTGTGCGTGCGTGTGTGTGTGCGTGTGTGCGTGTGTGTGTGTGTGTGTGTGTGTGTGTGTGTGTGTGTGTGTGTGTGTGTGTGAGAGTGTGTCTGCAGCTATCAAAACAGGCTACGGGGGCTGAGATGGAGCGGGAATAGTTGTGTGGGTGGCAGGGTGTAATTACTTCAATTTCTCATACTTTTGGGCCCATATTTAGTCTATAATTTGTTGTTTTTAACTATACATGAGGTCAAATGGGAAAAATATGTTTTAGTTATATTGATTCCATTCTTGGCAAAAAGTTTTGAACTTTTAAGTTGTTGAGCTCTTATCAAGTCTTCTGTTTCAGAATAAAATAATTTTCATAAGGAAACAGGCTCTTATTGTGGCGGGGGGCATTCTGTGGTCGACTCCTGTGTTTCACTTTCCGAAGAACCGTCCCGTTCACATACCTGACATCATTCACTACACCTCTGGCACGGTGAAGAAAGAGCTGGTCTCCCCGCGGGACGTCTGCAGTGCAGCTGTGCAGTCTGTCAGAGGACAGTCTGTGTTGGGCCAACACAAGAGATTTACAGGAAAGGGTTTTTTTGGTCCACTCTAATAAAATGACCGAATGAAATGAAGTTTCTTCCAGAGCTGCATGGCTAATCTGCCTGCAGTGTTTCCTGCATAGCAGAGAGGCGTGCCAGGACCGTCAGCACAGGGATAAATTCTCCTGCCTATTCCGCTATTAAACAACAGCCTCTTCTTCCATTTTCAAAACACACCACATACTGTGCTTAACTAATGCACAGCACCCTGAATTATGCAACTTCCCTTTGTCCATAAGCAGCTTCATCAGGAGGTAGAGATACGGTTTGACAAATTCAGGCATTATTACTTTGATGGTTGTGGTACAACATAATGTTTTGTGACCTTTGCCCTCATTTGCAACTAAGAGAGAAGTTGGGAAACATCACGTGACCACAAGTTAAGTCTATATGAAATATTGTGAGTCAGGTGGTCATCAGTAGCTGCACTATGCCACTTGAATTAGACTCAACAACAATGAGTGCAAGGTATGGTCAGTATCTATAGTCAGTAGATATATAGATTTCACCACTTGTTTATTAGTACACCTGAGAGTTTTGATGCTCTGTCTTTGATCTGCTTATTAATTCAGCCTAATGTTTTTCTGCACAATCACTGCAAACATGTGACTTGTGCAGCTCTCTGAGACTTCTGCACCTGTCCGCAGGTGGTTTGGAAACTCTTCCAGAGCAAACCGCTCCAGCTGTGGAGGCCCTGTGACTGAGACAGAGCTTTCAAACACCGGGCATCTCGTTTTGCTCCATAATGACTTGATAGTCTTGAGGCTTCTTCGTGTCCAGCACCGATTCAAGGCACCCTGACAGAGCCGCCCTAAAACAGAACTGAACCTCCTCCACGTCTCACAGCAGGTATGGTGTTATGTTCTTGGAAAACTTCTTTTTTTTGTTGTTGTTGTCCGTGAACACAGAGCTGATGTGTCTGGCAAAAAAAAGTTACCCTGTTGTCTCATCTGTCAAAAAGAAGCTGTCCCAGAAGCACTGGGGCTTATCACTATGCATTTTAGCAAATTCCAGCTGTTTTCGTCTTCAAGTATTTTTTGCCAACAATAAAGTCTTAAAAAAAAAAAACCCGATACGTGCTGCAATCACACACTAATGTACCTCCACCTTGGATTTGAGCTTCTATCGACTGGAACGTTTTCCTTGGTTCTGTGTCTTACTTGACCACCATCCTCTCGCAGTAGCCTCCAGCCAGTTTGACTGCAGTCCCATGGGTCCTAAACTTCTTAATAATATTCCTAACTGTAGTCATAGTAACACCAAGCTGCTTGGAGATGGTCGTATAGCCTTTACCTTTTGACATATTTGTCAATAATGTTCTTTCTAGTCTTCTCAGACAGCTTTGTGCTGGGTTTTCTCTGGTTGATATTCAGTGTGGTGCACACAATGACGGCTACCAAACAGCAGCATGGACACTTTCCTCCATTTAAATAGGACGAATGACGGATTACAAGAATGAAGACGTGTGATACTATTTAAATAAAAGCGTTAATTTGAAATATCACTATAACAATAATTTCAAATGTTTTTCTTTGGTTACTATAACAAATATCTCTCGGCCATTTTAATAAAGCCGGTTGCAGAAGAGGATGTTTCTATGTCTATGTCGATACACTTTCTTTCATTCAAAGAAATGCAGGTAAATATGAGAAAAGTGATTTCAAGTCCATCACTTCTCAGAAGGAATAGTTCAATTGAGCTGTTAATGGTGCAAACAAATTCATCTATGAATGCAACAACAAACAAAATAAATAGGCATATGTAATGACTTCTGCTTACAGTTCAGCCTTTTTAAAAACATCTGAAATGTATGTTTGTAAAATGTAAAGGCAACAAAAGGACGAGCAGGTTGTTACAGGATGTTTAAAGAGCTGCTGCTCTTGAACGGACGCTGAACCGAACGTCGGCTGCCTAGCGACGCTCCCCGTTACTTAGAAACGCAAAAACTTCGTTGACCAATCAGAGGCTTCGCTCGGCGCATTGGTACAATCAAAACTCGACCATTTTACGACTATGTGATCTGCTGCCGATGAAAGTTTGGATTTTTGGTAAATATTTTAGTCTGTATTTTTTTTTTTTTTTTTTTTTTTGCTTTCATCCCACAGCGACATATTGTTCATATTGTACGTTTTAAATCGTAAAACGGACGCTCCGCCGCCGGAGGGAGGGGAGGGAGGAGGGACTGTGTCGTAGCACGGCTGTGCATGTATTTCAGCGGGTCGTACTGCGGCTCTTTAAAACAGGCGTGTCTCTGGATGAGTGCAGGTCGTCGTCGGTGTTCAGCTCATGTGTTCCTCCGTCGGGCTGCGGACTATGTGGACGTGTACCCGCGAAGTTAACATCTTTATCGGACTGTGAATGTTTGCAGAGAACCTTTTCGGAAACGTACGTACTGCTTTTTATTTTTATTTTTTTTTACTTCTCGTTCATCTTGTCAGAGGAAACCGTGTTTTTAAAACGTTGTTGTTGTTGTTGTTGTTGTTGTGGTGGTGGTGGTGCAGCTGAAGTTGACCTCCTAAATTAAAGTTTACTCAGCTGGAGCCACGATTCAGAAACCCGACGCCACTTGGTTGGTTGTGTCGTGAGACGCGGATTGTTTTGTTTTGTCTGTTGTCCCAAACTTTACAACAGATGTACGACCCGTCGCCATATGGCTCGACGCGAAGTCGACCTGGAGAAAGAGAGAGCTGTTTTTAAAGCGCAGTGTGGTCCGTGTTTGAAATGTTGTGAGCTTTAAGTAACTTTTAGGGTTTTTTTAGGGTTAAATGTAGAAAAAACAACAACAACCCAACCTCGCGTGTTGTACTCGTCACGACTTAAATTGACAAGTCAGCTGGAACAAATAATGGATGTTTTGACGGGACCTCCTGCGTCAACGGTGCACGTCGGACGTGGTCGTTCATGTCGGGAAGCAGCGGCCTCGGTGGACTTCACAACCCGCTCGGTGCTCGTTGTTTGTTGTTTTGTTGTTTTGTTGTTTGTTGTTTGTCTCTCGGCGGTTCTGGAATAAAAGCAGGGCTCGCGCGTTGAGCGTTTTCCAGAAGCCTCGCGCTCTGTCCTCCGGGGACAGCGGGTCGTCTCGTGCTCAGTGGGTCACGGTCCTGCTCCCGTTCAGTGACACATGTTCAAGCTGCCCAGCACTTCTTATCTAGTCCATTGATTTGAGATGGTTTTCGACCTCCGCTGGTACACCTGATGATAGTTACTCTGTTTTATTGTGAAAGGTTTTAAAATGATGTGATTTTTGTAGATTTTGTTTGAGTTTTGTCTAAATTTGAAAAGCCATCTCTAACTTGTTGTTTTCTGGCCCGCCATCTTAGTTATCTGAACTGTGAGAAGATGGATACCAAGGAGGAATCAAAGAGTTGTTCTGTCAGCGTCCTGACCTGGGAGCAGGTGAGCCGGCTGAATGAAGTTCTCACGGAGGTCGTGCCCGTTCACGGACGGGGCAACTTCCCGACCCTGGAGGTGCAGCTGAACGACATCGTGGCTCGGGTGCGCTCCCGCCTGGAGCTGAGCGGCATCAGGGTAAAGGACGTACGGCTCAACGGCTCCACGGCCAGCCACGTACTGGTGCAGGACATCGGCTGGAGCTACAAGGACCTGGACGTCATCTTCAGGGTGGACCTGCCGCACGAGGGGGAGTTCAGGCTCATCAAGGACGTCGTGCTGGGCACCCTGCTGGACTTTCTACCCGAGGGCGTGAACAAAGAAAAGATTACACCCATGACCCTCAAAGAGGCCTACGTCCAAAAGCTGGTGAAGGTCAACACGGAGCAGGACCGCTGGAGTCTCATCTCTCTCTCCAACAATAACGGCCGCAATGTGGAGCTGAAGTTCGTGGACTCCATTCGCAGGCAGTTTGAGTTCAGCGTGGACTCCTTTCAGATTGTGCTGGACTCCATGCTCGCCTACTACGGGCTGGCGCAGACGCCCATGTCTCAAGCCTTTCACCCGACCGTCAGCGGGGAGAGCGTGTACGGGGACTTCAACGTGGCTCTCGGCCACCTGAGGAACAAGCTCATCGCCACGAAGCGGCCCGAGGAGATCCGGGGCGGCGGCCTGCTGAAGTACTGCAACCTGCTGGTGAGGGACTTCCGGCCCGCCAGCGAGGAGGAGTTCAAGGGGCTGGAGCGCTACATGTGCTCCCGCTTCTTCATTGACTTTCCCGACATCGGAGAGCAGCAGCGCAAGGTGGAAGCCTACCTCCAGAGCCACTTCATCGGCGAGGAGAAGAGCAAGTACGACTACCTCATGATCCTGCGGCGAGTGGTGAACGAGAGCACGGTGTGCCTCATGGGCCACGAGCGGCGGCAGACCCTCCACCTCATCTCGCTGATGGCCTTCCGGGTCCTGGCCGAGCAGAACGCCATCCCCGACGCCTCCTGCGTCACCTGCTACTACCAGCCGGCGCCGTACGTCCGAGACCACAACTTCAGCAACTACTACGTGGCCAACCAGAACATTCCAACATGGCTGCCATGTAACTGACAACACGGACAAGGAGAGGGACGCACGAGAGGGCAACGCTGCTGCTTTTCAGAAGAGAGAAGGAATAAATAAAAATTAAAAACTCCCAAAAAATATTAAAATAGAGGCAATAAATGCAATGTTCCTCTCAAGGCACAATTTAAATGGACAAGTGTTTTGCTTTTGTTTTTTTTTGGAATCCTTTCTCATTCCTCATCTACAGAGATGTCTAGGTCATTCAATAGAAGGTGACATTTTTAAGTGTTATTTAGAACATTTTTTTTTTTTTTTTTTTTTCTTATGTTTGGTTGTTTCCCTGTTTATCTACCTTTATTCTTAATGGAGTTGTGTTTTGTGCCTTAACCTCCAGGTTTACCCCTCCAATACTTTAAGTATGGGCTATTTGTTTGAAGAAAAGGGAAGAAGAAATGTAGCTGTAGCCTTCAATTTGGTTTTCTTGAGTAAAAAAAAAAAAAAAAAAAAATGTGAAAAGGCAGGAAAAAGAAGAAGAAAAAAAAGAGAATATTGAAAAATAACGTCATTGGGGAAGAGGTAATATAAAAGGTGACTGCCAAAAAAACCAACAAAAGCTGATCACTGGTGTTAAACAGTTTACTGGAATGGAAGAAAAGTGGCACACTAATAACTTCACATCAGAAATCAGTGGGAGTTTGTTTTAATTCATTTTGACGTGTAAATATTTCTTGCAGACGATTTGTGCCATCACAGATGTGCCCAGCAGTGCCTGTGATTTGTAAAACATGCAAAAGAAAATGCATATTTTTTTATTTTCCACTGTGAATTTCAGTGTAGGATGAGCCGTTCCCCCGTCTGTCCCGTTTCCTCGGTGGAGACCGGCTCTGAGAGGAAGCCTGCCGTCACCCTTCAGGCCTCAGTTCAAGGAGCTCCTGAATGGTTCGAGTTCATCTGTCCCTGCTTTTATGTCCCCCGTGACCTCCCGATGTCACAATCCATTGGTTATTGCGGGACAGGACAGAGTGGACACGGGCCTGTTGAGAGGAGGCGTCCCCTGCCTTCCTGGGAGTCCTGGAGTGACTGGCTGTCTCTTCCCTTAAAAGGAGCAGCACATGGAGGGTTATCCCTCACAACCATTGCGGGCTCGACAGCAACCCTGAAATGGGATCCTCCTCTGACGCAGCTCAGCTCCCGACCTACCGACCGTCTATAATTATCCCCGCTCTGGTTTTTTTTGTTTTTTTGTTTCCACGGGGGAGGTACCTCTGCAGCAGGGAGCTGGAGGACGGGCCCGGCCACCTTACATGTGTGGGAGCTGAATCACTTCCTGTCCGGTGTCTGCCGGACCGCGCGGCATCTGAGCCCCTTTTGTGGTCATGGAAGGACAGACAACACGTCTGTGAGCGGGACACCGCTCCCCTTTCGGACTTGGATTTTGAGTAATGTGTCGGCTACAACCAGCCGTGTCCGAGTTGCCCCTTCGAACCCATGAATTTCTATTTCTAGCCGGGTCTATTATTAGCCGTTAATTCTGAAGACTCGCGGCGTGCCGTTGCTAACGGACGGCTTTAGACTCTCACCGCTTCCCTTTCCCGACATCGTCCAGGTTTGAGAGGAGAGTGGCAGCACTTCAAGCTATTGTGCGAGCTGCCGCTCCCATCCCCTCCGTTCCTCAGAGGCCGACTTCCTGCCGCTGCCGTCCCGCCGCGGCTCGTGTTTACACCAGATAAACCGAGAGCATCCCTTATCGGGCTCGGTCAGAGCGCCGGGCTGGTTGGGGGTCTGTTCTCGGGTCAGCGTGGCCTCCTGCCGGTCACATTCGTGGGTCGGGGTGTGCTGCGTTGGCTCGGCAGATGAATTTTTGTACGCAAAGCTGCCGGTCTTTTTTTTTTTTTAACAACAAGTGAGGCGTCGCGCACCGTCTGGCTCTGGACCAAAGTCGGCTTTACAACCAGCAACCGAAGCATCAAAGTGCCTGTCGCTTCTCAGACTCCATCTTTTTAAAGGATTTTTTAATGGTGATCAGGAGGGAAAGGTTCAGCTTTTGTGTTTCAGCCTCTTAAAACCAATCTGAAACTTTGATACAATGCCGTCATCAGTGTATTTGATACGAGTTTATGGGAAAATTCATAGTTTCTTGATTAGAGCGCAAAATCATTTTGGTTTGATTTTTGAAATTTGACTAGTATTTTTATTTTCCCTTATGTTCATGTTCAGTCCCAAACCAGACTTTTCCTTTAAACCCTTCTGTCTAGTCATTCCTGTCTCAGTCTTGAGTCATTTCGTTTCACCTTCGTCTTTCCCTACGAGTCCGGGCCGTGTCGTCGCCGGCAGCCGTGTTGGCCCGAACGCCGTGTCAAAATCCACTTTTTGATTCTTTGTGGGATTTTTTTTTTTTTTGTGGTTATTTTTCAAACCGACCTTATTTATTCATTTCCACCCTCCGTTTAATTGTCTGCGTCCAGTCAGGCTGAAATAGTTCTTGTTCTGACCGCTCTGTCCCGAACCAAAGCAATACCTGAAGTGCACTGAGGTCGCCCAGCGGAGACCCCGTACCAACAGAAGACCTTTATGGAGGCCTTGTTGTACTCCAACCACCTGGGAGGAATGGAAATAAGCCAGCGTGGTCAATTGCTGGAGGGAGACGAGCTCTTCTCAAGGACATGAAGTGTTTTTGAGGACCATGTTTTGTCCCTTCTCTCTTGCTCTCTTTATTATTTTTTTTAATTTTATTTTGGGAGAATGGATTGGTTTATTCTGCCCCCCTCCTACCTGCCTTCATGTAGTGTTTTTTCTGTATTTAGTGGCGACTCTCCTTCCTGTCAGCCTCAGCGAAGGCTGTTATGTGAAGGTGGATGCAGGCAGCAGACGTTCTCCACCCTCTGACACCAGGTCACTGAGGCTCCTCCCCCTCCCGGTTCACTGACCCGCTAACCCCGAGGTGAACTCGACCTGGTGTCGCAGCCAGGAGAGGAAACATTGACTCTGGGCTGAATTCCCTCTGTGAGCCGAGGATCCCTCCGTCACCCCCCGGTTTGTTTGTGATAACGGACTGGAGGCGTGAAGCCACATTGACCCGGCCGTGCTGCTGCTGGCGGGTGGAGGTTGAAGTCCGCTGCGTGTGGAGGACTCGTCTTCCTCTCGCCAGCTGAGCGACGTCGACGAGAAAGAAAACGCAACGAACGCCGTTGCGTTTTCTCGCCCGTCGTCGTCGTTGAACGCAGCCTGGATTGGAAACCCCGTGCATTGTTGTTTGTTTGTTTGTTTGTTTGTTTTTGTTTGTTTATTCGTGCTCACCCTACTTAGTCCTGTTTACGGTTGCCGTGGCTTCTTTTAGCCGACTGACACCGTCTCCCCTCTAGAGAAGGGTGAGGCGCAGCCGCCTTCCTCCGTCGGGGTCGATGAATGTATGTTGATGTATGAAGAGGATGAAGTGTACTTTATTTTCTGACACCCCCCCCCCCCTTTTCTTTCTGCTGTGAACTTGTCAGTGTTATTCTCTCACGTGGCCTCTTGTGTTTCTCCCTCTACGACACCTGTAGACAGACGCTTTGCAGGAGGGGGAGCAGAGATGAGATCTTTAGTGGTTCTGCTTGTCTGAAGAACAAGTCTTACACCATAGGAATGTGACGGAGGTCCTCTGGAAGCTCTCCTACAGTTTCTATAGAAGAAGTTGTGATTTTTTTTAATTTTCTTTTTGTTTGCAGCAGATTAGTGTTTACGTTCATGCGTGGAGGTGTGTGTGCTCGTTTGCATGTGTGTATGAAGGGATGCCTGTGGTAATGCAAGTAAAAAAGAAAAAGAAAAAAAAAAGGGGGAAAATAAGTAATTTGTCGCACTATATATTTTTTTGAAATAGTTAATGCAGAAGAGCTTTTTTGTCAGCTTTGTGATTGTGACGATGACTTTGATGGTTACAACCATTATACTATTTCATTTTTCAGCACTTTTACCTCACTTGAGTTTTTTCCTTTGAATGGACATGTACATGAACATCAGGAAAATGTGTTTGAAGAGGAAATAAAGAGTATTATATGCAACTTTGACTCCTGCTGTTTGTGTTGACTGAAATTTCACCTTTAATTGGAGGGCTTCATATCTAAAAAGGGCACAAAGTGCAAGTACATTTTGGACCCTACAAACTTTAGTTGGAAATGAATCTTGATATTTGCCTTGTTTCAAAGGACAAAATAAACTCCTTACGTGGCTTTTAACGTGAAACCTGTCAGTTTGGATCGGCCAGAGGAGATTTTAAAAGCAGGACTAGTTATACGAACCAGTAAACAAAACGTTAATAGATTTTGATTGTGAACTTATTCCTCTGTAGGGAATAGGCTGTTAACTACATTAACACAGGGCCACGGTGTATTGGGGCTAGATTACAAGGGGCAAGCAAACAATGCCGCACAATAGATAACCGTAAAGCAGCTGTATAAATGAAGACAGAATCAATGCAGTGAATGACCCGTGAACATAGCAGGGACGTCCTGAAGCGGACCACCAACTGTGACTTTTGAATCCAGTTTACAGTTCATGTTGGAGAGTTAAAAAGCAGCTGTGGTTGACTTTGATGCCGAGCTGTCAACTGTTAAAGAGTCAGTTCACCCAAACTACAGAAGATTTATTCACTTGGATTTAATGATCTCTACGGAGGTGACGGTCAAGGTGAGGATGCAATTTAATTTGTGCTGCTCACAGCTTTGAAAGTTTTACTGTAAAACCATCCTGAGCAACATCTTCCTCCAAACACGGATCAACTTACTTTTTCAGGAGTTAATAACAACAGAGAGTATTCACGGGTAGTAATATACTCACCAGTAGATACATTTTAGGCTCTAAAAATAAAGTGAGGATGCTTTTAAAATGTTGTGAATAGTTTTTATTTATCAGTGAGCTTCACACAGTGGACAGTAAACAAGAAATACTGTAATACTTACCTCCGGTAGGATGCTCCTGTATGTTGGAGAACGTGGAACAGTTCTTGTGTGGACTCATTTTGTCTTCTTTCGCTTCATCTGAGTCCATGATGTTAAGATCAGGACCCTGAGGGGCCCAAAGCATTTGTACAAGGACTCCTTGTTTTTCTTGGAGCTGAAGACCGTTCTTAAAGACTCTTGTCGTCCTGGACTCGGGACCCGTCGGACACCTCCGTGATCCATACGAACCTGAACGTGTCTAAAACTTTTGCACAGGACTGGATGAAATGCTGCAACGATTGTTTCGACTTCCCCACTTTTTCGTTTCAGTCCTGTGGGCATCCTGACGGAGACTTTAACCAGAGATGTTTTCCATCTCCATCAGTGGGGAAGCGGTTAGTCGGGAGATCCGTCGGCTCAGCATTCAGAACTTGAAATCCTGTTTTTGCTGATCTGAGTGCAGTGGAAAACACTCTCCCTCTGGCCAGAGCTTTTATTGGGTAATAACAGCCTGGACATTGCTTTTGAGAAGATGGTGATTCAGGACTTCTTTAGAGTACTTTAAACAGTCCAGAGTCAGTAACTGAATCAGTATGTGGTTGGTTTAAGTCTGTATTTAGTTCTTTATCACATGCTTGTGCTGTGTGCCTGTAATCGGCTCGGCTCATCCATCCTCTCATGCAGGTCATCGAGGCTCATTGTCTGCAGTGTACACAGGAAATTCTTATCTGAGAATGTTCCCTCTTTATTGTGAAGTATTGTGAATTCCCTCCACCAACCAGTCAAGCTTCAGTTTAGGTTCCTGTCTGGTCAGGCTCTTGAATATTGGCCAGAAAAATATTTTTTACAGGACATTATGATGCCACAGGGAAGTTGACCTTTGACCTTCTGGATATTTGAACCTTTGACAACCAAAATCTAACCAGTTAACCAAGTCAATGTTTTTCCAAAGCTGAATAACTTTTGTCGAGGTGTTCCTGAGATCTCACAATCACAATAATGGGACAGATGTGATGTCAGAGTGATCTCTGACCTTTGACCATTAAAATCTTAACACCTTATCCTTCGGTCCATGTGAACATTTGTGCCAAATTTAAAGAAATTCTCTGAAGATGTTCCTGAGATAATGAGATCACAATAATGGGACAGATATGAAGATAACCCATTCGAGAGAACAGGACAGACGGACAACCTGAACACACGACTCGGCTGCTTCGACTGTCCGGATTTGAATTCAATCCCTTAAAACACGGCACACCAGGTCTGCCTCTCTAACAACACTGCAGCTGGGCCACGCACCTGAAACCACTCTTTTCCCAAGCAGCAGTTATGAAGATCACTTGCAAAGCAGCACCTGCCCCGTCTGTGCTCCAACGTCTGGCAGAGGCAGCGTTTCGTCATCCAGCCACACTTCTCATCTAACGTTGTTTTTTATGAAACTAGTCTTCAACAGGAAACTTTTTCCAAAAACGGAGTCACATCACTGAGCTGTCTGATGACCTTTGGCTCGATTGACATGCTTCATTCAGTCTAAAATTGTGGCAGTGTTGCTGCTCTTGAATTGGAAAACAAGACATAATGATACAGTGACATAAGCAAATTATCTAATTATGAAACCATACCAGTGTTTTTGTTTGTTTCAGCCAGTTTAGTGCCAGTCAAATAGCCTAGAACATCATACCATAGTCACATCTTTTTCTTCAGGATTTTACAGCCTTTTTCCAAGGTATTTTTTTTTATTTAAAACGTTACCATTGCGAACTGTTTTTTGCGAACCTTAATCTTCACAATTATATGCATTTCATAGCCTCTTTAAGTCAAGATTTCACCTTTAAATTTTACAGATCATCCTTTTAAATGAAAACAAAAAAGTTGTTGCATGAGTTTGTACAGTTGAAGCTGCTGTTTAAGACATTAAATCCTCATTTTATTTCCATCTCTGTCTTTTAAAGCGCAGTGGCTTGTCAGTAACTCACTGAATGGGGCAGGACTGAGATACCACTTAGATGTTTCAGCAGTACTCACCTGTTTGGGCTCTCAGATCACCACCGAGAAATGGGTTTGTAATATCTGACTTGACGTGAAGCAGCTTTTTGCTGCCCTGTTGTTCTGCTGTAGAATCACCTTCCTGATGACATCAAAGGTGCTCCGAACAGTTTCAAACTAAGAACCCCACAAACATATTGAGTGTTTTAACTATGAGTCCAAGATTGGTAGCCAAGACAGCAAAAATAATTGTCCTGCCTCTGCAAAAGTTGAACTGTTATCCTCCGATAAACACTGAAACTCCGTCGGTCCCGACGACCTGCAGATTTCTGGTGTTTGAATGTTAAAGGTTCCCTGTGCAGTGTGTGAGCTCTCGTGGCGCGGTGGACATGCACTCTCACACGGGTGACGTGATACACAGTCCTGCCAATGGTGTCACACTTTTCCATTAACTTACAGGTGGCAGGAGAGCAATAAGAAGTGTAGCAATGTGCCAACAAAGGCAGTAAAAAAGGAGAAGGCTAGCTCATAAACATGGATGTAAACAATGCAAATTTTCAAATTTGCCTTCGCAGATGTTTTATGAGTAAGGAAATCCATTTAGCACATTTGCTTGACCTCAAGGATACACTCAACACTCTTTTATGAGTAGCAGTGACATGTTTGTTCACAATAAAACTCTCCAGGGCCTTTTTAAAGTAGCTCTGGACATCTGGCAGTATGTTGGCCACAAGCCTGAGGCCTGTCCTGCCATGTAGGATTGGAGGGTTTTTGCAGGTAACTTTGGGTTTGACTCCGGTTTTCAGGGTTCATCTCTAATTGGGATAAATAACCAAGGTAACTTGTGCTGATAGCGCATTGCCATAAAAATATGTCTAAGCAACACATTCATTTAATGGAATATATAAATGCAACTATATTCAGTTCTACTCGTGCTCTAATTATGAGGCAGTGATGTTAGAAGTCTTTGAACTTAACCATTAACACAGTCTGTAATTTTGTTTGTTTGTTTGGGAGCTGCTGCTTTTAGACATGATAATGTGTTTAACTTCCTAGTATTTGTATAATATTGCAGTTTTCTCTGTAAAATATGCCACTCTGCTGACAGTACACTTACCCATGTATGTGATTAGTCATGAAAACACCTTAGATTGAGAAACTCACTCAGTTGACTCACTGAGTTTATAACCAGTATTTGGGGCATTAGGCTTAACCTTTTAAAAACACACCTATTTTTTTAGGCCTCTGCTTGAAAATTGCATACCCATAATAAAAAAAGAGTATATCTCTGCAGCCACAATAAAAATATATATTAAAAAAATATATATTTTTTTAATAATAAAGGGAACACTTGTGAGATTTGTTCAGATGTGTAAATATCAGTATATATGTCCATATTTTAATAATAGTTTTGCTAAGTCTTCTGCCTCACCCCCAATTGTGGGCCTGTAGGACTTAAAGGGTTAAATAAGCCAAATAACTGAAAGAGATCCCTGACATGTTGAACCTGCTTTGTAGTACAGGCCTCTGGTCAGCAGGCCAATTTACACAATCAGTACAGTTTTCTGCTTTGACTGAATTCTTCCTGGTTTACTCGTCAGAAGCATGTTGACATTTTTGGTCCGTAGGTTTAAGTTTTGTGGTTGTTTCCTTTTTGGTTGTCAATTTTTCACTTGGAAAAAAACAAGTAAAAGGTCACTGATCTTTTATTTCAAAACCTTTAAAAGAATATAATATCGTATTTCATAGTCAGCTGTGAGTTTTCAGATACAGACCAAACTGCTGTTCTTATGCCTGTAATTTCAAAAACGAACAGTACAGAGTTTGTGAATAGAGCATATCTACATATTTGTACGCTGCTCATTTCCTTTTCTTCTTATTGAGCTGTCACCTTTTCCCAGTCACAGTTAAGTGGCTTGTTTTCTGAGTTTCAGAGGTGGAAACACACACTGGTCTTCGTGGGGGAGTTTCAGGCCCACAACTAAACCACACAACACCCACATCTCACCCTGGTACATGCAAACACATGTCTACACCCACAACAACAACAACACACACACACACACACACACACACACACACACACACACACACACACACACACACACACACACAGACAAAAGACAAAAAGAAAAAAACCTCCAGCAGTGTTTGGCCTGGTCAAACAATGTACGATTTCTGGAAAAATACTGATACAAGTAGGCAGAGGGGGGTGAGACAAAGGACATGTGCCACAGAGCAGAGGGGTTGGGGGGTTCGATGGGGGGCGGGGGGAGGATCACTCGCCACTGGTCTCTAACAGTAACTGAATTTGTTGTTCTTTCCTCTGTTTTTGTTATTTGACATTTGTCTTTTTAATACAGGCTTTATGTTTAATGTCAGCTCACCAAAGCACATTTATCAGACGGGCGTTTGAGTTGTGGAGTTCTCTAACTCTGTGGTGACTTTTCTTCTTCGCTCTTTGATGAACTATGGTGCTTTGTGGAAAACTACGAGCGTTTTCACACCTGTGCAGTTTTGCGAGCGCACTAAAGGACTTTTTTCACAACATACCTACATCCTGTTGTCATCACCTACGTGGGCTGCGTCTCCCTGAACTTGACATTGATCGGTTTGTAGACGGCGTGCGTCTGACGTTGGTGTGTTGTCAATTTAGCCAGTCGCCTTTTCTGTTTGAATGAAGACAAATTAATAAGCTGACTTAGTCTCCTCGTCTCCTGATGTGCTCCTGTGGCTCCTTTTTACTTCTCTTCCACATCTTTTACTTCTTCTATTGTTTAATAGGTGACTACAGACTGCTTCCACTTCCTGTCATGGTCTGAGGCATCTTTCACACATGTCTGAAACAAAGTGAAAAGTCTAAAGGTCTGGTTATGGGGTGATCTTGAGTCATCATGAAAGCTTTCACTTCAGTATTCACTTTGTTTTTAGAAATCTTCTGAGGTGTGAAGTACATATTTTTGTCACGAGGCCACATCAGGCTTTTAAAGCATGAACTCAAAAGGTTTCTCGAAAAGAGTTTCTCTTGTACTTAAACTTCATAGTTAATAAAAGACTGTTCTCACTGACTTCTAGTCAAGCAGCAACCGTGGCATCAGTCATTGGTTTGTGAACTGCTGCTCTGAAGCCTCAAGTTTGGCATTTTGTCTGATGCCATCTGGGTATGTCGGACCCAGGAGTGATCATATTTGGACGAGATGGGGGAAAGCGAGCGGTGGATGTGATTCTGATTGGGAACCTGCAGAAACTGCACCCCGCCCACCTGTCCAAACAAACGGGTTTTTATGCCTAATATCTATTTAATGATCGGATTACTTACTGAAGGACCACCAGAACACTGATAAGAAGGAATGAAGTGAGCAATGACACCATTATGAAAAAAAAAGACTGACTTTGTATTTCATGAGAGAAGTTGAATGGGAGTCTATGGAGCGAGAGCCGTTTTGAAGCCAACTCCTAGCGATGCTTAGTGGTTTTGCAGTTTAAGGCATTTCTGCATAGGCTTCACTTTTCAGACCCCAGGGCTATGTCCATTTCTATGCAGTCTGTGCCTCTATCTTTGCAGATAATTTTGGGTTGGTTAAAATTAACATTTCTGTCTACTGAATCTCTGCCTCCACCCACTACAATGCAATACAAGTAAATAGAACTTAGTTTTGGCTGTTGACCATTAAAATCCAACGCAAACACATTTCACTATAACCAGGATAATTCACAGACCAAAACCTCAGCTAGTCTCTTGACAGAAAGTGGTTTTGGTTTTGTTTCTTTAAAGTCCAATTTTCCTTAAAAACATCATGGATAAAACAGATTTGTGGTGTGCAAACATAATTTGTAATAGACAGGGTGGTAAAAGCATATTGCTGAAAGTAGATATTTAAAAAGAAACACATTTTGTAGCACAGACTTCTTGACTGATCTTTAGTTTGGAAACTTCAGCAGGATATTTAATCCTCTCAGACGCCTAACAATAAACATGAGTGTACCTGGCTAAAGGGAAACGTCACAAACAGACTTTTAATCCGAAAGCTACATTTTTTCAGTGCATGTAAGCTGCTTGACCTCCAGCACGACTGCATCTACTGAAGGAGCCCATATTTTCAGGCTTAATTTGGATTTATTAACAACATCACTCTGCAAAGTCTAACAGAAAGCATTTATTTTTGTTGTGTGTCTTTCAAGGCTCAAAGGTCAAGACTGCTTGTATCAGCGTTTGTGTGCCAGCCACATTCATTATGCCTGTTTTCCAACACCCACTGCTGTCTGGCTACGTGGGGCAGAATAAAGTTAGCACAATTAGTCATCTCCACAATCAACTGTGGATCATCAATGTGTGATGCAATCATGAGCCCAAGTACAACAGACAGAGCGAGTTATGTTTGAGAGCAACATAATGTTTTACAGCTGCTCATCGCTCACACGTGATGACTTGGTGCCGCATTTTGAATGGAACTCATTTGCGTGGTAATTAATGTTAAAACACTTTTATATCCCCTTAGTTCCTTCCTGTTTTGGTCCACGGGGTCAGTGCAGATTAATTAGTGCTTGTCTTGATTACGGCTGATGTACTGTAGATCCCTCATCAGCATCCATGCGAACGAGCCAAAAGAAATGAGCTGTGGCACTGATAGCATCTGTTTTCAGGGATGATGATTTTGCTGATTGTGTGTGTTTTGTTTGCTCGTGTGTGTGAGTTGGTATATTGCAGAGCAGATGGGGTTAATGTCGGCAGACCTCCCTTCTCACGTCGGCTCCTCCTGGCAGACGATAAACTACCAAAACATCGGACATATTTTTGGCTGAGCAGAGACGAGCAGATGTACTTGTCTATGTAACAACAGACATTTCTGACCGTTTACGAGCCCTGAGCCAAACAACTAATGGTGCCTTTGGTAGCTTTGATCTATTCGCCGACTAATGATTTCATGATATTTCACAGCCTGGTATCACGTCAAAGCCTGTGATACACCCGTCAGTCCACTAGAGGATAACGTGTTGGTGTCACGTTTTGCCTCGTCTAGGCGTGAAAAGTCAATGCACATGCGACCGACATCGAAGTAGGAAGTCATGTGACACAGGACAGAGAGTGATAAAGTCTGAGGAAGGGAGTTAAGGTAGGTAAGGGGTGTTTGGATGGATCAAACTAAAACCTCTCACCCAGGAGACCAGGGTATGAGTCCATAGATGTTTTCGGACCAAACAGTTCTCAGGACCTTGAGCAGAACGACCTCCCAGAGAGTTTCCTCCAGAACTAAATAGGTTCTCAGGCCATTTTTTTGTTTGCATTCGCACCGGGAACAGGAACTGTGAAATGACACTCCGCTACCGGAGCGACGCTCCGCCACTTATTTCTCCAACTGAGGAAATAAAGTTTTCAGTGTACTTGATCCGTTTGAAATTCATGAACATATTTTATATTCACTTGAAGCCTTGTTTGGCGCCGCTACCGTTTGCGTTGTCAGTTTTGCATTACTTCCCCCCACCCTCATGAAAATGGCTTTTATTGTGGAACATTTGCTGGAACGTGTTGTGACCGAAGTCAGACGATCATGTTTTTTATATGAAAAATCCCAAACAACATGTGGTGCTTCAAACAGCATCACACCGGCAGGACGTAAACGGAGAGACTTTTGCCATTTATTTTTGTTGAATCGAAGTCAAGTTTTATTTCCTCCGATGTGTGTCAGCTTAATTAAGCCTGCGCATTTGTTGTCGGCCTATTTCTCAGTATTTTGTGCCTCAAGTTGAAACCTTCTTCTGCTGGTTTAAAAGGCTTCTCGTAGCTGTAGTTTAGCTGCTTATTGATGTGTTTTGAACCTGGCGGTTGTCTGTGCTCCCAGATGTGGGTAGAGTACCCAGGAGGAGGTAGGAGCTAAAAAATTCCCATAAAGGGATAGGAACAAAAAAGGTTTTAAGGACTTTTCTATTATTTGGTCTTAATTTCAGTTTGGTGTTTTATTTTGAAATCCACCCTCTCTTGTGTCTGTTTTGTTTTACTTCCTGCTTTTGTGTATTTTCCCGACGGTTTTTGTACACACCTGTGTCTCGTTGTCTCGACTGCACTTCAAGTATTTAGTTCAGCTTCTTCCTCAGTTCTTGGTCAATCTGTTGTCTTCCTTTCAAAGTCCAGTCTTAAGTTCAGGTTCATCTCCAGCTTGTCAGTCTTTGAGGATGTTTGTAATTGTTCCACCTTTTATAAAATGTTCTGTTTCACCTTTGTCTGTTTGTTTGGTTTGTGTTTTTGAGTCTGTTTCTTTTTTGGTTTCAGCCCTCTTGGCTTGTTTTTTTTTGCTGTTTACTAACTCAGCTTCCATTTTTCTTGTTATTCAAGCTTTTATTTTTGCCTCTAAAACCTCCTGTTTATATCATAACTTTGGGTCCTACCTTGCTCCAAGCACAGAGGAGCATGGAGGGATCACCACCTGTCCAAAATATATCCACTCATTTGGTGTTCTGTTGTTAAAACTATTATTTTGATTGGGTCATAGGATCAGTTAGATATTCCCTGAGCCGTTCAGCGAACTCCCTGCAACCTCTATCACTTGCATTTGTTATGTTTCTTCACTTATGTGTTTCCATTGTGAACCATGTCCCCCCCAAAAATAAATGAGCTGGATGACACATTTTTCTGTCTGATTAGGTGTCTAAAATTAATTATATTTTGTCTTTGGCTCCCCTCCAGCTGGTAGTGTCCCAGGTCACCTACAAAAACGGCAGTCAGCTCAAACTCCCCTCATAATCTTTATATCATGTCATGTTGTTTCACCCCCTGGAGCAGAAATCCTTTAAAAGGACTTGACTGCTGGTTGTGGCCCATAAAGTATAAACTGCACACTCTGAATTACTATTACGATGACTCCCCTCCACCTACACACCCGGTGGTTTCTATTTAAACCTCACGTTTATGGCATTTTATTAATGGTACAGGGTAAAAAAATGAGGAAATGGATTCTGTGACTTTTAATGGAGCAGCGCCTGCAAGCCAGTTCAGGTAGTTAACTCAAGTTGCACTGCTACCTTCACACATGACATGCCCCACTGTCATCAGGCCTCCCTCTCTGCTTCACTGCTCATGAAATATTTCCACAACCACCATTGTTACTGCTTCTCGTTCAGCTTTGATCAGCCTCACCACAAAACCAGCATCTACCTGTAAACTCTGAATCTATTTTCTAACAGGGAGCTCTCCACTCTCAGTGTGCATTACATACTGTAAGTCGAAGCAGTGGGAAGGTCCGAGGCCTGAGCCAAGATGGCAAATGTTTAGGGTTGCTTCCTTGCCAGCTGAGTCCGTTTTCATTCCGAGGGCATCAAATACTGTCATGTTGTCACAGCTGGCGGCGTCAGAGAAATATGCACACGGTGTCCTTTGGCATCTCAGATACAAGCACAAAGTACCTGATGTTCTATGCACCGTGACGGGGGATGTTGAAAAAGGTCATGTGTACAACGGGGGTGAAGTCTGCAGAGTGAAGAGTTTGAGGTTGGATGGATGGGGAAAATCCAAGACTTTCCCCCAGGAGACCAGTGTCCATGATGAAGCAAAAGTAAATGTGAATTTATTTTAAATGACCCAAACCATAATCTTTTCTTAATCATAATTCCGTCCTTTTTGGTGCCTAAACATGAAGCACCTGATGCACAAGTCTCACCAGTCGACAACCAACAGGAACTCTGTCTCTCTGAAATGACCTGTGATTGGCCTAAAGGCCGCTTCATGGCCTAGATTTTCTAAAGCCTGAACACAAAGCTGAGAAGAGGGGCAGATGTCTTGAGTTCTTCGGCCCCACCTGAATTATATTTGGCCCAAAGGTTATCAAGGAACTATGACCAATGATGCCAATTAAAGCCACGTGACTAAGTTGTGTGTCTGACCTGTGTGCCTGTAAACAGAAGAGAGTCAAACCCCCGCAAACTGGATTCACTGTGTGCTCAAATTAAGGTACAACAAGGTACCAAGTATTTGTTTTCTTTTGTTTTACTTTTTTTTTTCTGTTTCGTCTGTTTAATCAGAAGCCTAAAACATGTTTGTAACCTTCGTTGCATTGCACGAAAACTTTAAAAATCCCTCCTTTAGATACACATGAATTTCACAGCAGCCAAGTACTATCCATCACAGCCTGAAGGTCCATTAGAGCCCTTCCACTTTCCCTCCATGTGGCGACTGCCTGGACTTTGACCTGTGAAATGGGGCAAATGGACAGAAATAAAAAGGAAGTGTGAGAAGTCGAGCAGCTTGTGCAAACTGTCCGCCCTTCTCAGGAATCGAACAAGCTGCACAAACATCAACAGCCACAGCCCCCATCACGCGGAGTCCCTGAGGACTATCTGCCAAATATAGGAGGACGACCAGCTCCCGAGAAACAGGTGAAGGGTGGTGTGGGGAGGACGAACGGCCTGTGGCTGAAACAGAGAAAGAAAAAACGAGAAAGAGACGAGTCAGCATGTTCTCTCTCCACGCACTGCTGCTTTGTTTCCCAGAAAGTCTTGCAGTAAACTCATTCAGCGCACACACACACACACACACACACACACACACACACCACCTGTCAATCTATGTAAAATACACACCCACGGCCCCACAGATCCTGTGCCCAGCTTGATGGAGCAGGCGTGTCTGCATGTCACATCTCCTGATGATTTATATAATATACATCTTACTGGCAGATTTGTTTGATGTAACTTACAGTGTGTGTGTGTGTGTGCTCATATTGTGTGACAGCAGCGCAGCATGTGTTTGGCCACAACGGCTGAAGAACCTCGGTATCCGTCTGACTGCATTTGTCTCGGCCTCCTCTCGAGATGTTCTATGAACTTTAAATGTGCTCTTACACACTGTTCCCATTACATTTTTTTCAGGTTTCTGATCGCCCTCCAGCTGCATTCTGTCAAACAGCACACCTCCCCCTCGACCGTGAACTGTGGAAGAAGGAACAAAAGTGAGATAAGGTAGGCTAATGATCACCGTTAAACTACTGGGCGATCGCCAAAGACAAAGAAGGTGCCATTTAAACAAATCGTGGCGTTTTACCTCCAAATTCAAATTAAATTTTACATAAAAACGTCACACGACCAAAATTCAAGGCAACAAGTGATTTTCATCATCAGTAAAACTCATTGAGTGAATCTTTTGAACTTCACTTGACAACGTGATCATGTGACGACCAGAAGAGGAAATCTTTAGGTCTTTTACCAAGTCGCAGTTCTAATACAACATTGTGAAAATACTGTTAAGGAGAAGTCACACTTTCACAATCCTACAAAATAAAATTGCACAAGTATTGCAAGCAAAATCAACAGAAAGTAAACCTGCAGTAAAATGCCACCTGTGATTGATTTTCACAGTTAATACTAATGTATTGATACATAAACTGTATTTTACTGTTGTAGCTTGTCAAGCTGGATCTTTGGATTTTTTTTTTATGATGTGGTTTGGTTGTAAACACAATTTAGTTCTAGTTTTTGCTTTTTTGTGTAAAGTATTTCAGATTTTTAGATACAGAGCTGCTGCAGTTGAAAAATGAGAAGTTTATAGGATAAATGAACCACTGATGATGACAAACATCTGGACAATCAAGCAAAGTGTTTCACTAAACTCTTATTTGCCTCGACACCCAAATGATTTGTGTCCTCTTGTTTTTCATGACATCTGCTGAGTTCACGTTCACAAAGAAGGTCAAACAGGAAGTATGAATTGGACGGAGTTTCATCGTTTCTGTCAGTCGCTGCTACACTGAACTTCAAACTGAAGTGCGATGACGAACAGTTTTTCTGTTTCTCAGTTTCTTTTCATTGCTGAACTTTTTCTCTCTGCTCTTTTTTTTGCAGCAGCAGCCACACAGGAGAAATACACTAAATTGAAACTGTAGCTCCACTGAGCTCTTTGGCATCCTTGCCCCTATATACTGTACACAGTTTATAATTCGTTGGTTTATCAGTGAAAACTTTTTAGACAAGTAGTTGCAAGTTTTAAGCAGAGGAAGTTGAAGTGAGAGTGGGTGAGTTTACACACACACTTTGATAAAGCCATTAAACCTGTGACCTTTCAGTTGAGGACAGTCACTGTCGCTGTGCCTGTACGATAGATACATATATAACCGGTATACGATGCGCTCAATTTAAGTATTCAAACCATTTACTGAAGCAGAATAGCAACACAGTTTAACTGACGGCTGCTGAAGTTTTCTCAAACCATTAAAACGGTGGGCTATATGTTTCACTTGTGGACTCTCCCTAGTCCGTGATGTCACAAAAAGTGTCCTCCAATCAACTGTCACAAAGGTAAAACACCTGTGACATCATGGATTGATTGACTTGATAGGGATGTTTGAGACGAGCCAGGCCTGCCCAGATTCGATCTTTGAGCCCGACTCTCTCTGACATCACTTAACGTAGCCAACGATAGCGTCACAACATCAGGCGGTGTCAGTTTTTGGAGCCAGCCACTGCAGATCAAGCGACAACCAGCAGTGACGTCGCATGTTGGTTTGTGAACGGCCGCTATGAAGCCTCGAGTTTGGAGCGGTTTGGAGCCGGTAGTGACCATATTTGGACGAGCTGAGGGGGAGCGAGCGGTGGATGTGATGCGATCTGAAAGGAAACTTTTCAAGCTTTTTCAAGCCAACCTCTAGTGGCACTCGATGGTATTGCAGTTTAAGGCACTTCTGCATCACGTAGCTGGGTCCCACCTGACCTAACAGCTGATTGGTTTACATGTTGGTTCAACAATATTGGGGAGATTTTGATTGTGTATGTCTGATGTTGAAGGTTTATTCTGTTAACAGAATAGATGTTGTTGGTTAATCGTGATGTTTATCAGTCAGAGAGGCTGAATACATTCAGATTGCAGATCAATAAACTGCACACAATATATTCTAGTTCAGTCTGTTCACATTGGAATCATTTAATTAATTGAAGTATTTAACAACATAAAATCTTCTGGTTGATTAGAGAATTCAGAAAATTACATCCGTGCAGATGTGATACTCTTCTCATTTATCAACAGAGAAAGGTATTGTATTTCTTTCTCCATATTTGACTATTCATTAATGTATTCACTTTATTTATGTGGTTTGAGAGAGACATGTTGCCCAGCTGATTTATAATCAGCGGCAAACAAATAAGATGCTGATTTACATGAGAATTCATGTAAAACGGAGGTTGAACCATAACCAGAGATCACAGATCACATTTATAGTTATAGGCTCATGTGTTATAATGAACACAGTTGGAGACTGCATACAGACTGATAAATGGGTCTGACAATATTTTATTAGACTGGGATTTAGATCTAACAAGATGTTTCTGTGACTTCCTGTTCAGACTGAAGGCTGCTGAAAACTGTCTGACTTGATTGCAGCTTTTTGTCTCCGGCCCCGGCTCCTGCCGCCTTCTTTCTTCTGCTCTCAGACGAGGCGGAGTTAATCTCAAATGAGCCTAAAATTAAAGTTTTTACTGGCAATGTTGCAGGTTTGCAACCATAACAAGCCCAACATTGCACTTTGATCCAATGAGAACACGTCAAAAGTGCACCTAAAAGTGAGGAGTGAACAATCTTAGGACACCATAATTAGAGATTGACGACTTTCACTGAGTAAGAAACACTGAACACTTAATGTAGGCTTTCTCTTTTGAAATAAATTGAGATACACCTAATACATCACCTTAAATCGCAGGTACAGTACAATGAAGTTGGGAGACTTGTGAGAGACAGACTTTTAAAAGAGTTTGAAGGAACAGAAGTTGAGACATGTTGAGTTTTTGGATCTGACTCTGGCCCTGGATCCTAAATTTCCCATAATGCAACAGGATAATGCTTTCCCCATGGACTAAACATAAAAGTGGTATAACTTCTGGATTTGAAAAATTGGTCCCATGTGGAAGTGCTTTACCAGCAGTTCACGAACTAATGGGTGACGTCATAGTTGGTTGGCGTTTGGTTGTTCCTCAATCTTTTCCCACCTGATGACACTCCATGGCTTCAGTTTATAACAGACTTCCTGACATAACTCTTCAGTCCTAACTACAGAGGACATTATTACATTTTTTTACAGGCTGTGGTGAATAAAATGAGGTTCATGTGTACAAATGGAAGTGTCATTTTAACAAATTTACATTTTAAACTTTCTCCTTTATTGTTTAAAGTAACTATTGTAAATGCATTGTTTCTCTTTGTATGATGTTTAAAGATTAAAAGTTAGACTGTGAGGTGAAAGCAGTCCACTCAGCACATTAGGTTTTCTGATAGGATGGAGCTGCATTCACTTGTGTGAGTTACTGTACCTCATCACGTTTTCACTGTTCAGTGCACTACCGGACTCCTTCTACGACAGATGGTACCGATAATGTTAGCTGGAATCAATCGTATATCACCGTCATCACTGCTCCCTGTCTCAGCTGCTGCTGTTAAAGACCTTAAAAATAAAAGCAAGTTGTCCCCTGAGACCCCTCCCCCCCCCAAAAAAAAGAAAAGAAAAAAAAATGCATTATTTACATAATGAAAATCAACACCTGAACTAGTGGGGACAGAGTTTTAATTTGGAAAATTTGAAACTGTTGTGCAGTTCAAGTGCAAGTTACTCTTACTGTGTTTTTTGTAATGAATAAATGTGACTTGAAGGTGACAGTAGCTCATTTAAGTGTTTTAAATGGTCTCTGGATGACAGTTATTTCTAGTAACTTGGTCTCCTCAGTATATTTCTAATACAAGTGAAAAGAAGGCAATGCTGCCCTTCTTTTATACATAAATTCAGCTCAACAGTTACCACCACACATGTCACTTTCAGAAACGTAGATTAGAGGTTGAGATGACTGTCTTCTTTAAGTCGTGGATGTCAGGTTTATTCATTGAGGTTGTTTTTGCCACTCGGGCTGGAATACAAAATGTGTGGTTCTTCAATTAAAAGGTACAAACTTATGGACATAAAATCGTCAGGGAAAAGTTAACTAAAACTTCCATATTGAATTTTGGGCAAAAAAAAACAACATCCAGTCAGGCTTCAAAGTCTGTTTCTGAAGCAGCTAACTGCAGGTAAGAGAACTGAAAACATGGTTTCTGGCATTCATCAGTTTATTTTTGGCTGCACTGCAACAGTGGAACCAGGCCTATAATCATAAATTACACTATTGGTTGGTCAAATGAATGCTGCCTGACTGACTGATGAAGTTACAATTGCTTGGCTGAATGCTGTGACCTCCTGTAAAATGTAGGCTGGGTCCCTTAAAGAAGAGCAGGAAAACCACTCTGTTAAATTCTGTTTTATTTTAAGTGTATATGACCACATTTAAGGCGTTCTGTTTCATCATACACACACTGTACTTTTTACATTATTATTGTGTTGTTATTGTGCACAGTCATTGTGATCAAAAAATGGAATTCATGACTCTAAGCACATGGCAAATGTCCAACCTGTAACCTGCATTGTCTATTGTATGCATTTATTTTTTGACATTGAATACATAAATCAAAAATTTGAGAATACCTCTCAGTATTGGCCACTTAAACATCTCACATTTGGCTCGTTGAGACCTGGTCACCCTTTATGTCCATCCATATACTTGTCTCCTCATGCCCTTAGACTTATTGCACTGCAAAAAGATCAGACTGTACATTGATATCACTTTGGCTTGTTTGTATTTTTTTTTTTTAAACTAATCACAAAATAGTGTCTGGGGGAACTTGTTTGGTGAAATATGAAGTGAAGTCAAGTGACCTCTGGCATTACAATAGTTAAATCTGAAAAGAACCAAGAAGGCCGCGGCTCCTGCATGGTCCAAATCTTCATTGTGACAAGGATTTTGAAAATGGTAACATGCAGATACCAGATAGTGGAAATAGTCAAACGGGCAGGCTTCAGTCTGCATCTGTTGAGTCCGAGTTTCCTTAAACAAGGTTTATATCCTGTTTTGTTTTTTATTTGAGCTGCGATGATGTCACATTTTGTTAAAAACCTAAATGACAAGTGCGTTAAAGTCCTCACTGTACCAGTTTGCAATGGAGAAGAATCCTCTCTGGTTTCTTCCATATTGTGGCTCATGGGTTAATAAACATGTCTGTCATGACAAAATGTTTCCCAGAAACAATAGTTCAAACTGGTGGCTACAACATAAACCTGACCGTGACATCAGCTGGGAGAGTCCAGTTCTTCTATGTTCACTAACAGTATAGATATCATACGAAGACACATTTTAAATCCTCCCACTCTGCAGCTCTGTTGATCATGAACTACTGCAACCCTTGCTGGGACGACAAGTAAACCAAATCAAACACACTCACGAAGTAATTGTCAACAGGTGCTTGCTGGCTCTGCCTGTAATGATCACGGTGGATCTTCCACGGAAAGCTCCCACAGCCAGTTAGGATTGTTTAAAACAATCAGTGCTGTCGGACCAGAGAGGCTGAGACTCACCGAGGAGCTCGAGAAGCTGAACCAGCAGCAGATTGTGGAGAATTTCACACCCTTCAAAAAGGTGAGCACAACAACAAAGCTCTGCTGCTGGTACTCTGCACCACCCCACCATATAATGAGTACTACACTGAGAGCTCACTCACTGAGTGAGTTGAGTGGCAGCCAGGCATGTGCTGGAGGTGTGTGTGAAGACGTGTGTGTTTGTGTGCTG
Source organism: Embiotoca jacksoni (assembly GCF_022577435.1). NCBI lineage: Eukaryota > Metazoa > Chordata > Actinopteri > Embiotocidae > Embiotoca > Embiotoca jacksoni. Next base: position 22,296,838 of record NW_027185340.1, on the reverse strand, counting down.
CAGTCACTGGTGTTTATAAAGCACTGCAATGCTGTTTCATTCTGCCAGTGGTGGAAACAGAACCGGCATGTTACAAGATGTCCATAGATATTCTGGTTTAAATAATAATTTGTCAGAAAAAGTTCCTTTACTTAGTGTGGTTGGTTTTTAAGAACCAATTGAGACACCATTGATCATCAATCATCATCTAAACCCTGGCAAGTGTGTTTCAATTCACAAGTTTATACCAGACCTCACTTACTTCACTGAGAGACCTTTCTCAGTGTTTGTGCAGCGGCTAAAAGCTTCACATTTCCACATCGCACAGCTGTAAATTGCCCATTGGACCTGGATTGACTTCCAAACGAGAGAACTAACTTAAACAGTCCTGTTGTTTGAAACTCAAAAAAGACATCCTTCTGCACAGCGAGGAGAAGTAGCAGTGACAAAACTGCACATTTGTGTGAAGGGGGGGTTTTAAGTATCAGTGGCAGCACCACAATTTGAATATATTCTGTTTCAAGTAAAGGCCTTTATTCAAAAATTCTACTTGAGGTGAAAGTAGTACTATCATCAAAAGATGAAGTTAAAGAGAAAACTGGCCCTTGGACTTACTATTGTATCAGTTTACATGATTGGATCAATGAGACTGATCATTACACATGTGAGTGTTTTACTGTTGTGGGTGATTGGTGATTGAGTAGCTAGTTTTGATACTATTCTTAGTTTGGTTCGGTGGTTCCCATCCTCTGGTGTGGGTCCCCTCCAAAGGTCACAAGTTCAACCTAGGAGTCATGATGTGATGAGTAGTACAAGAAGAAGAAAAAGACAAAGTTCTGCTACACATTGTATTTATTTATTTCGCTACTTTTGACTAATGTTTTTTTTTTATACTGTACATCATTTTGTTTATGTTTACCTATTTGGGCCTCAAATTGATGTTTAGGGAGAGAAGTGTCATGTCAAACGTGACAATGTCACAAACAAGACAATGTACAAAAGTACAGTATTTCCCTTTTGAAATGTAAAGTAGAAGTTTAAGGAAGTGTCAAGTGGAAATATTTAAAAGCCCAAATACTGCTGTACTGAGTAAATTGCACTTGTTTACAATCCTCCACTGAATACATGAGACTGTCATCTGATAAAAAAAAAACGACCCCGTAGGTCGTTTGGGCAGCAGCTTATTGACCCACAGTTGTGTTTTAAAGTGTAGCAACCTCTAGGGTCTTGTAAATAATGACAATCAGGTTTCCTGGAGAACTGACGGAGTTCAGATATCATCTATATAATGTGAGTTTTTCCCTGTAGAAAACAGAAATGGGTGGATGGTTTGATACAGCAGCAGATGCCATTTGGTGCTTGTTTCCAACCACGAGTCAGGACAGTTTATTCAAAATTAGTTTACTGTTGCCATGACGATGAAAGGTAAATAAATTGAAGGAAGTACTAACTATCACACAAAACATTTTTTAAACCCAAAACACTGTCCTTTCCTAACTCTAAGTAGGTTTGTCTCTGAACCCAACTAGGGAAGCTAATGTAGAAAACACTCCTGTGGGTTGGGGTTATGATTAGGGTTATTTTATGATTAAGTTTGGGGTTATGGTTATGGTTGGGGTTATGGTTAGGAATAACCTTTTGTTGTAGTTTGTTATTTCTGTTTAATTGCATAAGATCTTTATGGTTTATTATAGTAGGGCTGCTGGTTATGTATCATCAGTAGTGTGTTGTATTCATTCACATGTTCCAATGTGAAGAAAACTGATCAATTTGTACCATATACTTTTTACAGTCTGATCTTCTGTTCGTATCTGTGGGTGTTTCTAGGTTGTGTTTGTCATATGGGACAAGCTGTTATTCCTTCCTGCAAGATGTACACACTGTAAATAAATACATCATTTAAATGTTGCAGATATAAGTGAAGAGCTGCATTCCTTAAAAACAGAGTGCATTCACATGGATACCGTCTTTATATGCCTCAGTGTCTCCGCTCGTATCAACATGCAACAGATGTGAGTTTCTCATAATCAGTACAACATCTTATCTGTACTGGGGGTTGTATGCACTGTATGTGTGCTGCAGTCAGATGCAGCATGTCTGGCTGTGTGTGGGTGGAGACAACACATAGTAACACAATGCATCTTTTATATAGCAGTTTTTAGCCACAGGTCAGGCAGTGCTTCACAAAAGACACCAACCCAATGAAATGTGTAATTCACGGTAAAAAAAGGCAAGATCAAAAAATGTTAAAAGGAGGAAAAAAGAAGATCTTTTCCCGACTCCGAAGTGCTTCTGTGTTTCAGTTTGAACCCTGCAGATATAAACTCCCTCTGCACTTCAGCCCCGCACGTCCTGCGAGGGGCCACATCTCGTCCGCACCCTGACCCCGTCCCGCCCTCCTCCATGTCACACAGCTCTCCGAGAGGCAGACCCGCGGTGGGTGTGCACTTTTAATCAAGCGAGCACATGCTCAGTTTGAAACCCGGCCACATGTCTGGATTGTGTTACAAGACAGACCAGACAAGCACATTCACTCACAAACAAAATGCTGGCACACTTGTGTTCCGTGAAGTTGTTTTCTGCGATGCTTAAACACCATCTGTTTTTCTTTAATTTACAATATTTATTCTGTGTTACGGAGCAGGGAGGTGCATAGTTGTCTTTAAGGCTGAGTTTAGGTGTATCGGTGGATTGGTAGGTTTTTTTGGTGCCCTCTTACCTTTTTCCTGTCTTGGGAATGCAGTCACTTTATTGGATCCATGACGCTCAAGACTGAAATATCTGGATATTTAGTGGATGAAAACCATGAAAATTAGCACTGACATTCATTGTCTCCAGATGTTAAGTCCTACTGTCTTTGGTGATCCCACAGTTTTTACTCTAGCGCTGCCCTGAGGTTGATATTTGTGCCTTCAAGTGAAATAGATGTATAGATATTGGTGGTTTAATTTGATTGACGATGGTAATCTTCTGGCATTTCCTCTTGCAGCAGTAGGTCAAGAGTTTCATGTATTCTGTCAATTATCTGAACATGAGTCACACAGACTGGCTAAAAGACGTTTGTACAGACCTCACCGGGTTCCCAGAATCCTACTGATCCCACCATGAGGTTGACATTTGTGGTTCAGATTGAAATATGTCCACAAGTATTGGCTGCAGGGCCATGAAATTTCATACAGACATTCATGGGATGAATTCCAATGACTTTCATTATCCCACATTATTCCACAAGTCAATCAACGTGAGGTGGACATGTTTGTTTTTTATTACAAAATCTCAATAACTACTGGACTGATTGTCAGATAAATTATTATCACGTCGATCCACTGACCTGTCATCCAGTAGTATCATCAGTTAAACATTTAAATTTGTTCCAATGCAGATGTTTTTTACCGAATTACTTATAATAATTAATATCCCCATCATCCTCATGTACTATTATTGGCTTGAAAACACACTAAAGCTAGTAAAAACCTACATAACCTGGTATTCTTCTGACTTTTATTCAGGTAAACATTATACCTGCTAAATATGAAGCTACCATTGTCATTATGAGCATGTTAACAGCTCATGTTACCATTTATCTTGAAGCACTGCTTGGCTGAATAAGTGCGGATAATTCTGTATATACAGTCTTTATTTTCACAGGTGAAACCGGCGTGTGGTGCAATCAGGCTTCCACTATAGGTAGGCAGGCATAGTGTCCTCAGATCTGAGGACACTCCTCCCAGCTCATCCAAATATGGTCAATCCGACTCCAAAACAAAACAGATAGTAACAACCAAAATGCTACACTTGAGGCTTTAAAGCAACAATTAAAACAATGGGTTACATCCTGGTGGGTTTCCACTTGGGTGAAACATTATCTTGAAATATTCAACTGTTCTAAGCATGAATTTTACATATCACATTCAGTCATCCTTCTGTTAAGCGGAAAATTACTATTGATACTACAATAAGTTCAAGTAACTATCAGGTGAATTTTTTTTTATTACATTTTAAATGTTTTAGCTGCACAAAACTGTAGTTTACTGTGAGAATGCATAACTGTAACATAACTGTGCAAAGCCCAGTTGTTAGACTGGATATATAATTATTGTATAATGTGTGAGCACACTATTAGACTAGAAATTTCAAAAAGCACAATTGTAAATCCTTCCATAAATGTTTGTAATCATTTAAGTTGTGTGATTGTTGTAATTATTTCTTAGTTTTATGCTAATTAGTATTTCTTAAATTAAAAAGGAATTGATATAATAATTAAGAATTTTATAACAAATATTACTGTTACTGTCTGCTTTATAAAAACCTGCATTTTAATTCAACTAAGTATCCTGTATCATGAAATTTATATCTGACATTTGCAACAAACCAAACAGTTGGAAAATACAAATATATGGTTGATGCATCTCTGCAGTGAATGGCCACCAGTATCTATGTGTTTATAGATGTATGGCTGAGCCCAAGCACAGACTCAGAGCTGCTTGCATGACTGTCCACTCTTAGTCTTGTTTATTCTTGCACTTTTGCATCACGTCACTGAGCGGTGTATCAGATTTTCCTCTGGTTTGCCTCTTTACACACTCAAGTCTTCCCTCTTATTACATTGAAGACCAGACATTTCCCCAGTGCAGACTTCACTCGGGGTCAGAAGCACTTGGAGTGTGGTTACAAGTGGTTAAAAGGGGCAAACCGCCACATTGGCCCGGTGACAGTAAATAAAATGGACATAGTGAAGAAAGTGACTCATTCTCTGCAGCTGTATCGGCGTTAGTGTAAAGCGGGGAATCGTATCAGCAGGAGAGGAGCTAATGACACTGGAAACTACTACTGTTCCCCTGCGTTCCCTGGGAGGTCTCATTAGTGCACCCACACACTTTTTATGGGTTTGGCCTGATGTTGACCGAACACACTCCACAAACAGCTCACAGCTTCCACATGTGCTCCAACATTGCCCCTCTTTTTTTATTCGGTGTACTGCTACTAATTTCTGATATGGACAGTTTTACATTTTTTTCATCATCTGGAGATCAGAGCTGGTTTGGTTGATCCAGGGGTCACACGGTTCTGTCTATGTAATAGGTTGAAAACGCTGTAGCAAAGTTTTTTTTATTATGAAACAGACACCCCTCTTGTTTTTGGAGATACCACTGAAGAAACTACACTAACCGAGTGTAGTTGACGCATCGTGACGTTTCCCTTCAAGCCCAATGTAGCGCGAGTCAGAATAAAATGGCGCTGGCTCGATGAAGACGTTACCTCATGTACGTTTCTTCATTGATCCACAGGTACTGTAAAATATGTTTACGACTCTTTAAGTTCACTCTCACACTAAGGTGAATATTTGAGGAACAACTTTGCTGTGTTTTGAGATGACTGTGATAGATGTGTGATGTCGCAGTGTGTAGTTAAACCGAGTGAAGTAACGGCCTCCGTTAAGATGCCAGTTAGCCGTTCCATGTAGTAAAGCTGGGTTGTGGATGTAATGTTGTGTAACTTTGAGAAATTATTTTATATGCATATAGACGTATTTTCATGTTACTTAAAATGTTACAGCTGTCAGTGTTTAGAAATGAGTTTCACCATCAAATGTTGTTTAGTTTCTTTTATATTGCTGTTCAGCCGCCACCAACCGCCATGTTGTGCTTGTGAACTACAGATCCACAGTGAACCACTGATCCACAGTGAACTACAGATCCACAGTGAACCACTGATCCACAGTGAATCACAGATCCACAGTGAACCACGGATCCACAGTGAACCACGGATCCACAGTGAACCACAGATCCACAGTGAACCACGGATCCACAGTGAACCACGGATCCACAGTGAACCACAGATCCACAGTGAACCACGGATCCACAGTGAATCACAGATCCACAGTGAACCACGGATCCACAGTGAACCACGGATCCACAGTGAACCACAGATCCACAGTGAACCACGGATCCACAGTGAACCACGGATCCACAGTGAACCACAGATCCACAGTGAACCACGGATCCACAGTGAACCACGGATCCACAGTGAACCACAGATCCAGTGAACCACAGATCCACAGTGAACCACAGATCCACAGTGAACCACGGATCCAGTGAACCACAGATCCACAGTGCTGTCCAGCCTGTGTGTCACATGTTACGGTCCAGATTCCCGTAGGCCTGGCGCCGGTTACATCTAAATCTGAGTTTCAAAGGCTCTGCTGAGACCCGATGCCTGTCAGCATGTGTCGGTCACGTAAGGTTCAACTGCACCCACACATGGACGCTGAAGGCCTTTGTGTTTATTATTTGAACTGTTTCAATCTGCCTTTGATTCGATGCTGCTGTTTAGCTAATTTGTCAGCAGTTTGTTAGTCTGGATGTGTGCGGACATGTAAATCCTCTGGGCTTGAACATGACTCGCCCCGATGAACAGCCTTCCTGTCGTCCTCTCCTGCAGGTGATGCGCCGGTGTCAGAAGTAGCGGTGGACTATGATAATATAATGTTTCCCACATTAACAAGTGAAACAGCTGCGCACCAGTCCGCGCTGCAGTCAGCCCGAAAGCACAGATGAGTCATCAGGCCACATCAAGCGTGCTCGGTGGGGTTTGGTTGGACCAGGTGAGAGGACTCCATGTACCTCTTAAACTAGGTGGGAAATATGATTATTTTCTTCTTTGCTTTGAGCTTAATGAGAAATGGAATGCTATGTTTGCTTAACTTAACAGAAAGACTGGAGATGGGGGAAACGGCACGTCTGGCTGCGTCCAAAGGTGAACTACATCTTGCAGCATTTCTACAGATCAGTATTAAATGGTTAACCATTCGTGCTATATCTTGTTTTTTTCAGGACAGTCTAGGCTATCCACATCTTTCATCATTTAATTTGATATATTTAGAGAATTTTTATATTAGCCTTTATGTCAAGGAAAAAACCAATTTTGTCCTATGAAATGGTTTTGTTTTTATTTGTATGTCACCATAAAATATTGTCAGTACAGATATCTTTTTAGATTTTGTCGAATGTGGCAATATCTGAACCATGTCTGTGGGACACTGTTATCCTCAACAATTTTACAGAAGAACCCTACGTGCTTAATGCCTGATGGAAAATAAATGTCTTGAATGAACGTGTATAGGCGACATAAGTCCATTTAAAAAAAAGAAAAGCCCCCAAGAAACAGGACTAAGAACAGAAGGATTAATTAAAACTGCAAGCAGTGATATGCGGGCCCTCGCATGCTGCACGTCAGGGAGCCAGCGGGTCGGGGGATAATTAAAAACAAGGGGAAAAAAAGTCATAATACAGCATGTCGTCTGAAATAAGACTTTTTTGTCATATTTCAGACGACACTTGTTTTTTTTTTTTTATCACATTTTGGACAACATTAAAGAAGGATGACTTTTTTGTGCTATTTTTGACGGCATGCTATAAGTATGACTTGTTGAAGTTAAGAAAGCCAACATGGTGGTGCAGTTGTCAGCGTTGTCGTCTCACAGACTTTTACAAGGTTTCCTTCAAGCACTGAAGATGCTTTTCTGCTTGCTCCTGCATGTTCTTGCATTTTTCTGCTTCTATTTCCCTTTCTTTTTTGTGAAAATCTATGAGATCACTCGGTCATTTTATTTTTTGTAGATTAACTAAGCCATTGCCATTTCTCCCAAAAAACAAACAACTTTTTCACCTCGTTACTATGGGAGCAAAGCCAACAGTTGCTACGGCTAATTAGCAGCAAGATGCCTTCCCTTCTCCACGGACGACCGCCACAAACTCCTGCAGAAGATTGCAGTCTTGGAGACAAAAATCCACCGACTAGAAGTGAACGTGGAGGTAAATGGACTGTGTGGGAATGATGCCACTTTACCATGGACTCAAAACATTGGACAAATGCAAGCCAAGACACAACTAACTGTGAAGCAGATAATGAATCCTCAAGATAGATAGATGGATAGATGGATAGATGGATGGATGGATAGATGGATAGATGGATGGATGGATGGATGGATGGATGGATGGATAGATACTTTATTAATCCCACAAGGGGACATTTTTTCGCTACAGCAGCATTATAGATACAAGAAAGCAATAAAACAACAGTAAAATATTAAATATAAAAATGCACAGTATATACAATAAAATAGAATAATTAAATTCAATTAAAACTAACTAAACAAAAATGCTCTGCTTTCCGAAAGATATGGTCTCTAACATGAGAGACAAAATCGTGGACATCGTGGCTGACCGTCCCGCGGTGAACAACATCACGGTGCACACAGGAAGATGTGATGTCTGAAGTTCTGAAGCGAGACTTTATTGATCTGTTGAACAGTCAGCTGTCAGTGCTGAGGTGTTTATCAGTGGCCCTCTTCCACCTGTCAGAGATGAAAGATTCAGCAGGCTGTTTGCACTGAACAAATGGCTGTCAACTATGTACTGAACATTCAGTACATTTGATCAACAATTTCTACCTTCTCTGGGAGCTCAGACATCTTTTTAAGGCAGATGAAGTTTGCCTGAACAAGTCAGGGGTAAGGCTTTACCTCTAATCTATTTTACTTCCTGCGTCATCCGTCTGTTCCCACTGCCAAGGACAAGAGACAAGAGGAGTCTAAACAAGAGATAACCCCACAACATCGCTGTAGAGACCTTCAGGGAAGGATGCCTCCCTCCCTCCCCCTCCCCTGCCAAAGCAGAGCCAAGAGGAGGAGTCTCCAACCTCATCATCAGGGACTGCCTCTTATCACCCACTTTCTCCCCCCCTCTGAGAGGAGGAGTCTTTACCTCCCTCAACAGCCCCTACTTCCACCCCCCCAGATCCCATCGAGGTCTCCCTCCTCTCCACTCACATCCACCTTCCCCATCGTCCCATCCTCCTTCCATCCTCCTTCCATCCTCCTCCCATCCTCCTTCCATCCTCCTTCCATCCTCCTCCCATCCTCCTCCCATCCGAAATATGAAAAAAAAAAAGTCATCCTGGTTCCAGCAGCTGGTCACTGTTGGAACCAAACTCACTCCCCACTCCCATTTCCTCTCCTATAAACCCTCTTTGACGTCCACGTCCACGTCCAGCTCCACGTCCACGTCCAGCTCCACGTCCACCTCCACGTCCAGCTCCACGTCCACCTCCACGTCCAGCTCCACCTCCACCTCCACGTCCAGCTCCACCTCCACCTCCACGTCCAGCTCCACGTCCACCTCCACGTCCAGCTCCACCTCCACGCCCACCTCCACGTCCAGCTCCACGTCCAGCTCCATCCAAAAACATGCACCTCAGGTCAGGTTACCTGGCGCCGCGCTAGTGGCAGCCTGTTGCAGCAGCTCCCCCCTGAGAGCCCCCCATGCTGTAGCGAAGAAATTTCCCCTCGGGGATTAATAGAGTGAAATAAAATAAAATAAAAAATAAAAAAACCTCCACGTCCAGCTCCACCTCCACGTCCAGCTCCACGTCCAGCTCCACCTCCGCCACTGGCTTTAAGTCCACAGCCAGTTTTGACTCAATCGGTGAAGTTAAAGCGCCCTTCCCCTCCCCCACCTCCACTACAGATCCACAACCGTCCTCCGTCTCCCCTACCTGATAAAGGCAATAATTGATATCTTCTGGGTCCAGGCTTAAAGGCTAATGACACCAATGATTCTCTCCAGGAAAAGTCAGGGCCCCATATGCAGCTAGCCTTCTCAATTCCTGTCCTGATAGTTTATAGAAAAAGAAAGGTGAGGCTGCGAAGAAACAAGTAAATCTGCAAAGTTATCAAACTTAACATTCATTCCTCGTCAGCCACAGCCTGTCCAAATAAATTGGGCAAATAAAGCTTTAAACACATTGAACTTAGTTTTATTAAATGTCAGGTCTCTATCAGGAAAAACACTTTTAATCAATGATTTTATTGTTAGGCACAAACTTGACTTTTTGTTTTTAACTGAAACTTAGTTGGACCGAAATAACAGTGCAGCTGATCTTATTGAGTCAACACCTCACAACTTCAGTTTCATGAGTGAAACGAGCTCATAAGAAAGGAGGTGGAGTTGATATTTTATTTAACAATTCTCTTCAATGCGAGCAGATGTCCTTTGGTCATTTTACTTCTTTTGAATATGTAGCTCTGAATTCCTCTGAAGTTTTATTCCCAAACATCTACAGACCACCGAAATACTGTGCAACCTTCTTTGATGAGTTTACTGAGCTGCTGTTTATAATCTGTCTGGATTTTGACTGTGTGGGTGATTTTAATATCCGTGTTGATAATCCTCAGGACAGAAGGTCTATTGAACTATGTGGTGTCCTTGATAACTATGATCTCACTTGGCATGTGACAGGACACCCCCCCCCCCCCCCCCCACACACACACACACAACAGAGGACACTCTGGACCTCATCATCACCAAAGGTCTAAACATCTCCAAGGTTGCTGTGACTGATGTTGCACTCTCCGATCATTCCTGTGTTTTCTTTGAGAGTTCAATCTCTTGAGACACAAATGTCCAAACCGAGGTTGTGACAAAGCGTTACATCTCTGGAAACACCAGTGAACTATTTACTCGGAGGTTCTCCTCCACACCAGCCCTCTCTGGCATCTCAGTCAATGAGCTCGTAGATAACTTCAATTCTAAAGTAAAAAATGTTATTGATGCTGTTGCACCCACTGAAGTGAAGGTTGTCTCTGGTAAACAAAGGTCTCGTTGGAGAAATGCCACGCTGGTCAGAATAGGGAAAAGAGTCGAAAAGCTGAGCGCAGGTGGTGAAAAACAAGGTTCACTGTGAGATCTATAAAGAAAGACTTCGCAATTATAATTTGGACCTGAGAAATGCGAGGCAGTCCTCCTTCTCTGACATCATAACCAAAAACAATAACAATACACACGCCTTATTTGCTCCCGTCGACCGGCTAACGAACCCTCCAGTGTCGGTAGCTGCTGAGCTCCAGTCCACTCGGGCACACGATCAATTTGCCTCCTTTTTTACTGACAAAATACAGAAAACTAGACGAGCAGTACGTGCCTCCACACCAACCGCAGGATACGTGTTGTCCCCGTCTCCAAATAATATCCATTGAAATATCATGACACAATTATTACGTTATTACATAAAGAAAACACAATTTCACAAAGTCCTGGAAGTCCTGAGCTGACGCACAATCCAACAGAATGTGGAGGGAGAGCAGAGACAGGAGAGGACGGGGGACATGCAACAGTCCCGGGACCTCGTGTATAAAACAGTGCGTAGGATCCACACTAAAAGTACAGAAACAAAATATCTCATTGATGACTGCAAACCTGCAGGCAATATTCCCTTCATAAATCACCAGCCATGTGGAAATGTGCGCCTCACTTCAACACGCCCAACATTTAAGCAAAGCACATAATGAACGTTAATGCACCCAAAATCAGCCGTGTGACTCAGAGGAATCATGAAAACAACAGAGGAAAACACTGAAGTTGAATTTTTCCAACACTGAAGTTGAGATGTTTGCAGGGTGACCAGATGCAAACAGGCCAAAGGTGATTGGACAAAGAGTAGCCTTTATTTGTGTGGGACAATGTGGGACACGCACCAATACAGAGAAGTAGTGAAACGTTGATGTCTATCCAACGTAGAAAATAAAAACAAATGTTACGATACAGGCTATAGTATATATTTATATAGTTATTTGGCCTTAAATATATCTTTTCTTATTGGAAATCATCTTTAAGTTTCCAGATTTTCAGAAAAGCACCTTTCCTGCAGTTTTGACTTTTGAAAAGTTAGAGGCAATCAAAATGTGGGACATTGTCTCAATATGGGGGACACGGGACAAGTGATAAAAATGCTACATAAAGTGAGCCACCTGGTCACGCTGGGTCTTTATGGACGAGGTGGAGGACATGAGGCTCATGCTGTTTTTGGTGGTGGCAGCTGTGGGGTCACAAACAGCATCGAGTGGCAGCATGTCGCTGCTGCAGGATCGCAGGTCCAGCGCAGCGGTTCCATTAAACGCTGCGCTCTGGAGTCCCGACGTGCAGTTGTGTTCACTGCAGCACTTTTACACACACAAACGACATAAAACTTAACAGATTTATGAAAAGATATAAATCCCCCCCCCCAAAAAACCCAGAAGCTTTATTCTGCAATTCTTTAATTCTCTTTGATGTTATCTTGGATTTCTACAACCGATAATAATGATCAGTTTGCTGTAAGATCTCGGTGATGAGGCCTCAGTACATACAGGGTTCATATCCGGGAAAGGCAAACCACTTTCCTGAATCTGCCACATCCTCCTCCTTAGATTTGCTCGGGCCTGTATCTTTTATAACAGAAAGTTGCTTATGGAATAGATATTAATCAGGAGCACACATTACACCGCTGGTTTGTATGTTTTTTCATGATTAAACCGGTTGATTAAACTGATTCAGTGTGTACACAGTAGTATGTGTGTAAACAGTAGCTTATGCATAGTTAATTATAGTAATTTTAAAAACTGATAACTCCCTGCTGCTCCCACAGATACACCGGTGAAGCCGTTAACTTTAACAAACAGAAAGGACATCATCCATGTACTCAACGATATAGTTTGTCATCCAAAGTCTTCTATTGTTGTTCATATTGTTCTGCTTGAAGCAGCTGATGACTTCCGGTGTTCTGCCCACCTGAACCAGCTAATCCCCGCCTGTCACGGAGGGAGGTCCGTATAAAATGGATTTGTTCCTCCACTCTCCACAGCTCCTCATTTACAGAACAGACAGCAGCGTCCCTTCGTCCTCATCCCCCACTCGGCGCTCTAATCCAGCTGGAACGCATAGAGAGATTAAAATAAGATGCTGTAGATGATGAAAGAGGATCACGGTGGTCAGTGGGATGCGGGCAGGTGAGGCGGCGAGGACGTGGGGAGGGCAGACATGCATTTAATCAGCACAGGGACACTTCTTCACTTCCTGGAACGTGATGCGGTTTTCTGCAAAGGGAAGGTGAGACTGAAAGGAAAAAAAAAAAAAACTGGGAGTCAGTGCAACACCTGCTGTTTGTCCTTCTCATTCAGCCACTTACGTGTCTCCATCTTTCCTGTGCTCTTAAAGGGAAACGAGCTCTGGAGTCGGTGTCGTTTTGATCTCTGCAGGTACGTCACTCACTGCAGTTTGTACAACAGACATCATTAAAACAGGACTTCTAACCTAGATGCATATTAAGTGTTGAATCATACGTGCACGGCATAATGAAAGCAGTGATGTTGAATAAATGATGAAAGTAGTTTTAAGTTAAACTTTAAATTACATTATAGTCAGAAGGTAAGAGCGTGTAAGTGTGTCGTAATATTATAAAATGATCTCTGCCATGTTTTAATATTAAAGTTACAGTATTCTTATATGTAAACACATCATTGTAACGATCCTATCATTTTATACAATATGATATCACACATGGTCGTAGTCACAGGGTATGACGATGTTTACTTTTCACTTTTAGTCATGAACGCTAGTCATTTTAAACGTGTTGTTTTCATGCTGACCGTCCTCACTGATTCTAGATGACGTTTGGATTTCAAACAGAAGAGCGATGCAAACAAATGGATCTTATTCAGTGAGCATAAAGAAAATCTGAAGATTTCCGCCTTCATTCGTCACACTTCTCCCTTTAATCAAGTCGAGTGTCGCAGCTGACAAACTGTGAGTGTTTAAAATGCTTTGAGTCGAGGCTGCAGGAGGTTCTCTGAACTGGAGTGTTTTAATTCGAGGACTTCCATGTAAACTCGATTTAAAGGATTCTCACTTCACAGATTTGGGTGCAGCGCACACTTAAAGCGCTCCAACACATCCATCCATCATGTATGATCAGGGTCAAGGGGGGGCTGGAGCCTATCCCAGCTCACTTTGGGCAAAGGCACCCTGGACAGGTTGCCAGTCCATCACAGGGCTAACACGTAGAAACAAAGAGCATTCAGGCCCTCGTTCATACCTACCGGCATCACCAACGAATTCAAGCCCGGATTCGAACCCAGAACCTTTCCACTGAGGCGACGGTGCTAACCACTGATCACTTCCACTCTGACTTGGAGTCCCCTCAGCTGCAGGTTATCGATCTTTATTTTCTCCTCCGTTGGTCCAGTGTTTGAACTTCATAGACAGTCAGAGGATCTATTTTGTACATTCATAATGACTTGTGCTCGGTATTATCGCTGCTAGGAAATCACAGCTTCCACTGTACATGTCACTGAGGTCCAGTTGTTCAAGGTGGAGTTGAATCTGAGTGTGTGTGCACATAATGCAGAGGATGAGGAGAGATGTGAAGTAGAGAGCAGCTCACCTTGATTTGAAGAATATCATGAAAACAAATTTGTTTTCTGCAGCACCGAAATCAGCTTCATAGTGTTTATCTATGACCTCCAATTAAAGACATTAAACGTTCCATCACACAATCAACTCTTTTCTAAAATGATGATACAAGTCTTCAATTCTGAAGTAGAGAAACAAAAAACAGCTTCACGGAGGGAAAGCACTTTAATCAGTGTAAACAAACCCAAAATGAAACCTGACACTACAGAAAGTGTTGATGTCACTTCCTGTAAATGTCAGAAAATTGTGGACAGCCAACCCCCCCTTTAATTGTTTGAAATGATTTAAAAAAAAAAACATTATATACATGTATAGGAATTTTTAATCAGGCTAATCAATTATATACATTCTGAAATAATCACATTTTTAACAATAAAGTGTATTCGAAGGACTTCAGTGAGCTGAAGATAAATCTCTGGTTTCATAGTAGAGACGACTGAGAGGAAAACACTCCGAGACACCGGATGTCCTCACAGTCTTTAAATCTTTAGTTTCGGAGAAGCAAAGAGGGCATTGTTTCAGCGCAGGTCAGAAAATTAAGTTCTACTTGTAATAATCCCGCCCCATCAGATGGTTTTTATTTATCTATTTTTTTTGTTTGTTAAATAGTTGATCAAAGTTGTTCAAATCTACTTTAATTTGACTGCTTATATTTATATTACAGGACGACTGAGTATTGATTGAAAACAGGAATGTTCTTGGGCGACATCCGTTTGATGAACCCAGGAAATCCAACATGTAAGTTACAAAGCCTCAAACCTTCGAGCTGAAGTCCGTATCGCAGTGTCAAGTGTGTGTGTGTGTGTGTGTGTGTGTGTGTGTGTGTGTGTGTGTGTGTGTGTGTGTGTGTGTGTGTGTGTGTGTGTGTGTGTGTGTGTGTGTGTGTGTGTGTGTGTGTGTGTGTGTGTGTGTGTGTGTGTGCGTTGGACCACAGCAGGGTGCAAACAGAACCTACATGCAGGTGAAATCAGCCAGCGGTGAGCGCTGAGAGTCGGACAGGATCCAGATTCACGGTGACAGATGGGCTGGACGACATAACCACTGCTCGAAGGTTTAAACGATCAGAGGAATGTTTTCAAAGTTTAGTTCAATACATTTGTCCTGATAAAGTAAACCCTCACGTCTGGTAGTCCAAGTTAAAACAAACTATTGAGGGTCATGAAAACATTTGTGCCGCAAACATGAAAGGAAATTAGTGAGAAAACGCTCATTTGAAGAGCCAAAAAAACCCAAACAAATGTCAGCAAGAGAAAAAGAAAATTCTGGTAATGTTGGTCTCCTTGGTGATGCGAGGGTGAGGAAGGACTATCGTCCTGAGAGGAAGCAGAGGAAGCAGAGCAGCTTAAAACTTGTCACCATTTTACAAGACACAAAGCACAACTGAGACAATTTGTAAGCAAATAAACGAGATAATTAAGTGAGTGCAGTCGGAGAAAGTCGTCTGACGCATCATGTCCTGACCTGAGGGTTAAAAACTGCAGGCTGTGGGCGGATTTAACAAAGGATACATATACTACAACCTTTTGACTGACAGCCTTGTGATTCAAGCTGCGACTGTTTAAATATTAATTCTTATTTTTGGTCTTTAGATGTAAGTTCAAGAGACGATGAAAAACTGAAAAAAAAAGTGAGAAAAATGTGTTTGTTTTTGGTTAAATAAAATTTTTAACAATATAAAACAAACATTTGAGAAACTGTAACCAGTTAATGTTTGTAGTCTTTTATCTCTAAATGCACAACTCAACCAATCAATTGAAAAAATGTTTTTGTATTCCTGATTGGATTTTTGTCTTGAATAATTTCCGATAGACTAATTGATTAGTTGTTTCAATAACAAGGTTCAATATTAGGAGTTCGTCGGCTGCTAGATAAGTTTGTCCCGCTGCCTTTCAGACGCACCATGAAGCCAAACACGGTTTCTGATGTCTTTCCAACACTGGTAATGCTGAGCAGCAGCTCTTCAGCGGTACTTCAAAAACATTTTCAGCACGTCACCTTAACTCCAGCTTTAACTCCAGCTTAAATAACTCCAGCTTTAACTCCAGCTTTAACTCCAGCTTTAACTCCAGCTTTAAAGCTTTTCGTAAAAAGGTCCGAAAAATGTTAAACTGCTCCCACCCTGATATCGGTGTGTTTCAGTATAAAGCTACAGCTGTGTGAAAGAACAAAATCCACTTTTAAACACCTTTAAAGATGAAAAATGAAATGTTATGGTAGTGTCATCAGTACTGAAACCAAAGTGTCCAAACAAACCTTTTCCTGCTTCTAGTTTTTGTGCTAAGCTAAACTAAGCTAACCATCTCCTGGCTGCAGCTTCAAATTTACACACAAATAAAAGAGTAGTATGGATCATCTGGTCGAGACCGATTGTGAAACGGATCACAATAACCTCGTGACCTTAGGTTGATGTTCTCTGATGCCTCGGACTGACGGTAGCAGGGTTTCTGTCTGTCAGAGAAAGTCTCCCAGCGTTCATGTTCCTCCCGTTGTGACCGTATTATTACAACATACCAGATGGGAATTCCCAACTTCCAGCTGAGTGAAACCTGTCGTTACTCCTCACTGGGTTCAGAGTCTCTGCCGCCCAGTGTGGTGCGGTGCGGAGGGAAACGGTGTGGAAACCCAGACGGACGGCATCTGAAACGTCTGACGGTATTCTCAGACGTGGGGGAGGATGACCAATACGACCGCACGAAGGAAAAGGCTTCGAGTGTCGTGTCAGGCGTGACATGAGACTTCATATTTAGGGATGCTTGAAAGAAGCTGCTGAATGTGTGCAAGGCCAAAGAAACCATAGCAGGTCCAAGAATAGTGTGTGGTGAGCGGGGACGACGGCTCGGCAGGCCGACCGAGCTCAGCGAGGGCTGCCGCTGTCAGTTTGGTCCTTTTTTTGGCAGGAACAGAACGAAAGCAGAGCGTCCTCACTCTGGTTCAGGAGGTCAGACCACGAGGGCAACACGATGTCCCTAAATGTCGTCCAGCTGACGGGCTGACGGGCTGACCTCACCTCATCAGCTCAGCAGAGTCCCACCGGTCTCCGGTCACAGACCGGAAGCCTCGGAGGGATGACAGGGTCCATTCACCTGAGATGGACGAGAAATAAAGTCGCACGGGTCACAGGAGGAAGTAGGGACATCATGGGGTCAATTAAATAATAGCTGAGGGCATCAATTAAAAACATCATGATGATTACATTTCATTTCTGCCAATAGATCTCCATAAATCCTCCACACTGGTTCTTTTAATTAAGTGAATGAAAACTGCCCTTTTGTCCGAGTTGAACACGACTACATGACTTTTGTTGTACTTTAACAATATTAATAATACATTTTATTTATGCAGCGCTTTTCATGATATTTAAAGATGCTTTACCGGTTCAAATAATGTCAAACGAGGGAATATGAGAGAAAGAAAAGCACAATTGTGAGAACATGTGGAAGCACACTTTCAATATGCACCAAGGCAGCAGGTGAACACGGAGAAAGGTTTGAGTTTCCAGTAACCGTGATCATCAACAGAAATTTAAATATCAGATTAGTTCATGTAAGATTAGGAAACAGGGAGGCCTCCTACTAAATATATATTTATAAAACAAGCAAAATTAGAAATAAATGTTTGGAGTAAAGGTTTGACTCTTCAGCTGAGTTACAGAAAGATCACTTAAGAAAATACGGCAACAGTTCATGAATAACAGCAAACAGGAAGAAAGCAGCTCACCTTCTAAATAAGACTTAACTCAGGATTGGTGATGAATAAATGATTCTAACCGACTTAAAACTGCATTTCCACAGCGAGTTTGAAATAAGTAAATAATAAGCACAAATAACCCTCTGGATTGGAGAATATCTATTTAATTGGTGAAGTCATGTGAAAGAGAAACTCTTCTTCTGCTTCTGGCAGGTATTACAGTTAAAACACTCTGAACCAAACACTCAGTAGCCTGAACCCATTTACTGAATCATAAACTCTTTTGGCGAAACCATGAACAATTTTCACCTAGTTAAACACAATTTGTAAATCTCACTGAATCTTTTTGCAAAACTCTAAACACATTCTCACTCAATAAAACACCGTTTTCACCGTGATGCGCCACAAGTGTCAGAGCTCAAACACAACAACTCAAAATTGATGACACTTGTTGCAAAAACCAATAAAAGTCATTTCCGAGTGCACAGCTTGTTCATACCAACAACGGACAGAAGGACAGAGGAAGAGCAGGAGGTGGGTTACGTGGAGGAAGAGGAGGGGGACGAGGAAGAGCAATTGCTAAATGAAATATGAGCTACTGTAATTATGTTCTTGTTCAGAGAAAGACAATGAGGGAAGCAGAACATCAGCAGATTGTCTGTCACCGTAATCCAGATTCAGAGAAGAGAACAGGTCAAATTTGTTTGTGTCATTGAAAGTTTTTCAGTCCTACGTATTTACAGATGTTTCAGTGCATCGCTTTGCCAATATAAAGCAGACTGGGGGAAAGGCTTTCACCGTTTGTACGGTGCTGCATGAATGTTTTCATCACTGCACGTTCAATTTTTGTAGATATTACGAGATTGCCATGTGAGGTTGGAAGGACACCCGTGTTCTTGACATGCCCCTTCAAAACAAACTCCATTAGACTGTGAAATACAACAGCTACTGGAATGAAATTTGGAGGGAATGAATAGTGTCAGCCTTTGCATCATTGGCCGTGTCCTCCAACCGAACATCTTCTCATTTCTATTTTGTCTTTGTCTTTTTCCACAACTTTATTTTGGGAGGCGTTCGGTGACGTTTTCTTTTCGCTTTCCAAGAAAGCTACAATTATCTGAGCTCAGAAGTAACTCAAGCTCACCTGTACTTCTCTCACTGCTCATCTGTGGGACTGGTGATGCAGTGAACTACCTCATGCCGCTGTCAGCTCTGAAACCCCCTTTCCTCCTCAGGAAGGAGCTGTAAACCTGCAGTAAGTGAATTACTTGGCAAGTTGAAGGCAGGAGAACAAAATCCTGATATGTCACCTTGACTAACTTTTTAGCAAACGGTTGCGTATTTATATTTTACACTTGCCAGCTCGAAGCATTTCGGAGTCAGAGGTGACCATATTTGGACGAGCTGGGGAGGAGTGAGCGGTGGATCTGACTCTAACTGAGACACTAAGTCCCGCCCACCTATAGCAAAAACCCCGACTGTACACCCCCCCCCCCCCCCCAAACATATTGCTGTTTGAGGCCTGATATCTAATTAATGAGGGATTATTTTGAGATGGACCACTAGAAAACAAATAAGGAGGGATTGTAGCTGACACCACCATAATAACCTGTGGAAAAAATGATTGACTTTGCATTTCTTGAGACAAGTTAAATGAGTCTATGGAGCTTGAGCCGTTTGAAGTCAACTAGTGGCACTCGGTGGTATTGCACTTCATGGCACTTCCACATAAGCCTATTTTATCAGACCCTGAAGCTACGTCCACTTTTATATACAGTCTGTTTTATACCTTCTTATTTATTAGAATAGACTATTACCACTTTGAAGTTATTACAATCCCCATATCAGACGGAGACGTGCTCTCGGCTCGTGTCTGTTTCGTACTGTGTCAGTCTGTCAGTCTGTGTCGTACTGTAACGGTTTCTTACGGTTACAGTACGGTAAGAAACCGTTTCTTACTGTAAAAAAAAAAAAAGAAGTCCATCTGATCCTGGTTAAGGCCTCAACAGAGTTTTATCTGAAGAAGTTAGTGTTACTGAACATTGGATTCCATCAGCGCTGTAATTCAGCCTGGCAGTCAGAACTATTTCTGGGTAGCGGCGGCTCACAGGTGTCGATGTGAATGTTACTGCGCAGTTCGTTGTCTGGCTGCAGTGCTGAGAAGGCAAAATGCTACTATACTACAGCCTGAGAGGAAGCCAACCCATTGTGTTCACGTACTGACGGCTAGACTCCCAGTAAAAGGCTGAGGTTGACCTAAAAATACGGTCCATTTAGGAGAGCTAAGCCTGAGAGAGCACCAACACAGACAGAGAGAGCAGCATCTACTACTGTCGACTACTGAGACGAGTCCAAGCAGCAGCTCACCGTTACACATAATGATACTTAGGTGGGATCAATATCCGAATAACAATCTATACTACATTATTCTGTATTTGTGTTGCACCACTAATATTCTCTGCGTACACAGTATACACAGTATACACAGTATACAGTGTACAGTGACTTCATTTTACATCGAGTCCAATGCACCAAATAACGAGTTGTACTATACACCAGAATCTAAAGCTCCTCCGGTCAATATGAACGTGTTGCTCGTTTTAATATTAATATAAAGTGACAGATACGGCATGTTCTCTGAGGTCAGGCATGCTTTACAATTACCATGGCAACTAACAGCATAACCTCTGCAATATAAGCTCAATTTAACAGTCTGACTGTTAGACTGAATCTTGTAATGTATTGCTTGAATGAACTATGTTTATGGGACATGAACAGAAGTTCCTTTAAATAGTCAGTCACTAATACATCCATGATGTCACGGGGTCCAACAGACACACTGTAATCTGGAACATGTGTATCCTTTAGCTCAGTTTGTCCTCACACGACACCTCACAAAGACACTTCACGTAAACACTACCTCATATTCCTGATGCCATGTGTCCAAAATTCAGTGTTTATAGATTTGTACATATCAAAAAAAAAAGAAAAAAAATTGGGGGCAACTAATTATGATGTTTACTGACAATGCCAGCAGTACAATGGATCCAATATGTGGGTTTAAATATCAGTTTGCAAAAATATTGTTTCCATTTGCTCACATGCTTCCAAGAGACTAAAACTGACTGAATTCAAAGAGTCTGATTCATGACTGTAGTTTGTTCTAAAATGTTCAGTCCTGCTGTGACATCTTGTTTCACTTGTTGCTCACATGTGCCCTGAAGAACATCAAAATGTTAAAAATACTGACATAGAAGAGCAGTGGGTGAGTTAAAGTTGCTGAACTGGGCCAGCCACCTCTCAACCTCATCCAGATCCAATATTAGACCAGAATGAAGAAATATTTACATTTTATCAGCCAACACAAACCAAACATCACCACAAAGTCAAACTAGTCAGATGCCAAACAACCGTAACTCATGAGAAAGCCAAACATGTTCAGTGCATTTCTTAGGAATGGAAATCTTTCTGATGTCTTAGTTCAACGAATTGCCTTCCTGCACATAAACAGATCTAGGGTCTGATTCACTAAAGGTGTAAAATCACATGCAAACCTCTCATCACCTACAAAAAAATGTCCCAGCAGATCTACTAACGACGTGCAGTGAGGATTTCCTCTTTCAAATGTGCAATTTAACACACGTTGTCCATTTTGCATGTTTGCCTGCATGAATATGTAATATAGGCCGTTTCTACTTGAAGGTGCAAAATACTGGGAGGGAAACATGCAAATACATACAGTTAGCACCCGCAATGATATTTACTAAACCTGAAAGTAGAAATAGGAGAAGTGATTGTTGTTTATTTTAGTACGACTGAAAGTAACGTATTAATCAGATGTGAACATCTGGCAAGTCGGCTGCTCTTATTGTGGTGAGAAGGAGACGCAGGAAACCAAAGAATAGATAAGAATGTGGTTTTACACCCGTGGAGGCAGAAATTATTCATCGCTGAACAAACAATGACATTTCTGAGTTATTGAAGGAACCAAATGATGATTGACAGCCAACAACGAGGAGGAGCCACGAAATACCAGCAATTAAAAAACTTCTTCCGACTCAGCATTTTCCCGCCTCTGTTTATCGCTGCTTGGACGTCCACCCAGTCCCGTTATTCAGGTGTGCTGTCACAGGTCCTGAATGTGTCCCGCAGAATTCACAGGTAGCTTCATCAGGTTCCCACTGAATGAAAAGTTACCTGCTCATCACAGAAAGATCTGGACCTGCTGATCGCTGTTTGTTAGAGGATCTCATCCACCGTTCCTCCTGTTTTATTTGCCAACATATAAGCCGTTGTTATTTTTTGCCTAATATCGTGCCAACTTCACATAATTTAATCTATTGATCTTTTTGTTATTCCCACAGCATTGATTTCCTCGCTGATAATCTCCTATATAATGTTTTGTTCTTGTTATATTAATATTTATTCATTTCAATGGGATCAGATTTCTTTTGCTTTTGCGGTCGTTCTGTGTTTTTCATGGCTGGAATCACTTCAACACTTCAAACACCTCATTTAAATACAACGATTTGCACCTGATATCAAAGACGCAATTACTCTTAATAAATCACCTGCAAAACAGGTGCAAAATAAATGTGCAAACTTTTGGAATAAACAAGCAATCTAGCACCCTTTATTTGATATCTTGGTAAATCAGGCCCCTAATGTACAGTGTTTCAGAGGGATTTACAATACTTTTTCCCAGAGGTCAGAGCAAACAAAAAAAAACTGGGTAAACTATTCAGTAACGTTACCTTGTTTTAGAGCTTCAGAATCTTCTTTAATCACAGATGTTGACACCCAAACATCATCCTGGGAAATCTCATTTTGATTATGGCTAACTGATTGATAAGTGTCATTTTTAGATGTGCATAACAGACAAAAACAAATAACAGACAATTCATTAGCTGACTGTTTCCACCAGCTCTGGTTTATATAAGAAGAGAAACATCAAATGGAGATAAAAGAAAAGAGTTTCTCATTTGTTTTCGCTCTCTTTTTCTTCAAAAAAAAAAGCTGATGAGTGGTGCTCAAAATAAAATGCACATGGGAGTAAACACATTTCCGAGTTTAGGTTTGGCACGTAAGGATTCAGGGAGATCAGCCGGAGGTTAGGTTTCTATTAAAACACAATGAGCCAGAGAGCAGATGGGAGGCTGTACAGTATGCAAGTCCAAACTCAGGCTTCATGTCCCTCACTTCCTGCAAATGCAAGAGTGATTGGAAATACAGTACTTAAAAGAAACTGCAGATACAAACACTCAAATTGATCAAACTTATCAAAGGTCAGTCGCCGGCTACAAGTTTAGGACATCAGAACTCTTTAAAGTTGCAGTATCTGTCCTTTTCAAGTTAAAAACACAATCATTTTTCTCTTATTCCAGATGTTTTGAGACATCGATTGAGTATTTTGGCAAGACAACACATAACGTCAGGTAACCTGTATACCACAGGGAGTGGGACCTGTTTTCTGTTGCTTAAATGAGAATTTCCATGAATACTTCTAAACAGAGAGTGAGGGGTTAAACATTTAGTCTGGCTGAACCCAACCTACATGGTCTGGTTGTTTTAGCAAAGCATGCATTGTTAAAAAATAACAACAAAGCCAAAACTGGATGAATATCACAGGAGAATGTGAGCTGTTTATATGACGGGCTGATTGTATCATTAGTTAAAAATCAAAGAGGGAGTGTTTTAGTTTAAAGAGCATTTGAAAGGTTCAGACAATTAGCAGATACAGATTTTACAATCACGACTGATTAAAACACACCAACATGATTAATCTGAAGATGAAGGAAACTGAGGGAATATTTAGAAGTTGAAGAATTAAAAAACTTGAAGGTAATGTGATATCAGTGTATTGCTGCTGTCAGGTCAGTACCAGTAGTTCAAGAATTACTTCTTGAAATGAATTCAAGTGATTTTCATAAGATATTCATAGATCATGAGCCAGCAACACCCGTGTGTGTATAAGTAAGTGAGTCATTGATCTCTCTGTGTGTGTGTGTGTGTGTGTGTGTGTGTGTGTGTGTTGCTGCTTACTCGTGAGTCGTACTCCAGGACAAACGGAGGGATGTCGATCTGCTCGGGTTTGATGCAGGTGAAGAGCTGCTGCAGGTTGTACAGGTAGCGCACCTTGTCCTTCATGCCAGATACGCTGAAGGTGGTGAAGAACCACGTGGAGACCTGGATTAAGTTGTGAACCATAAAGAGAAGGAACACTTCATCAGTTATAGATAGGATTTGAGCTCAATTTTATATTACCAAGACATTCATCTTGGAGAAGAAAATACTGAAAATAGCTTTCTCAAGAAAACAATGAAACATAATGAACTCTGATGGAATTTTAATGATCGAGGGAAAGATAAGTAGAGAGCAAAATGTAGTGCAGTACTTGTAAACAATAAAGAAACAGATATAAACCAGAAAGCACTCAGAGTCAACTTCTTCGCCAACAGGAAAAATATTTAGATGTTTTGGATTTGTATCTGGAGCAGGATGAGCATCTCAAAACATCAATAATCTCCATCCTGGGAACGTTATGATTATGTCCAAAGACAAAATTATTCAAAGTTTCAACGCAAAATTTTAAGCAAGTCAGATTCACACAGAGCAATGAGGGTAATGGCAGAGTAAGTAAAACATGATGAAACAAAAATGTGTCTGGTCAAAGAGTACGAGATATGAAACAGGTGGAGAATTATTTGTATTGTTTGAAAGAAGCGATGTGTTACAGAGTCTCATGCAGCTTAGAGGGGGACAGTGTGGCCCGGGTTATTTTCTGAAGTTAAATTTTACAGCTATCCCGTAAACACATCACATGCAGACTACCGGCTGACGCTAGATAGCAAGCAGCGCACACAGAAGCCTTTAGAGGCCACGGAGTCACTGCAGCGTACACAACTAATACAGCTGTGTGGCCAAAAATCTGTTATTGTAAGAGTGACAAAAGGTCTTCTAATGTAAGATTACAAAAAAAGTTTGGGTGATATTTAAAGAGATGAAAGATATCTTTCAATAAAAATGAGAGTGACTTATAGTTGGGGTTTGTGTTAAACCAAAGAATATATTAAAGTACATTTTGTATGTATGAATGGAAAATTAGCAACCAGTCAATGAATAAATAAAAAGTCACTAATAGAGGTTATAACTACCATGTCTATCAAAGTTACAGCTACTACCTCTGAAACATGAACTGATATTCTAGTACTGAGTAATAGATGCCGACACTAAAGGATCCTGACTCGGCCTGAATATACTAAAAGTCAGCGTCACTGTCAGTCATATAAAAGCATGCAGAGATTCAACTATCTTACCTTTGAGCGAAATGTTGGATGTACAAAGTAGAAGGCCTTCAAATTATTTTTAAACCTGCAACACATAAAACAGAAGACCTAAGGAAGAATATTTTTCACCCAGGTTATGACTCACTGTTCTGGAAAGAAAACCCAGAAGAAAAGCCGAACTTGTGTGAGAATGTGGACTGTGGCAAGGTTGAAGTGAAAAGGATTAATCGTCTGAAAGAGAAGATGAGTTCTGTGTGTGAGGTCACTGTGGCGGTGTTTCCCAAAAAACACAATCAGCTCCAGCCTGTCAATCATCACGGAAACATACACCACATACAAACATCCTCCTCTTCCTCCTCCTCCTCCTCCTCACGCAGCACACCAGCCTTTAGACATATGCCGTGCGTGCAGACTGCATCAGGTAAATGTAATTTATAACTCATATTCAATACCCTAAAAAGGCACAGACGAACGCGGTTTGGTTAACTTTTAACACGTGCAAATACTTTCTTCTTTCAACAGTGACAACGGTGTAAATGCTAATTACCAACTTCTTATGTGTATACCCAGCTATGTACAAGTATAACAACAGATTAATACCAAAGAAATAGTGCAGGCTGCACTATTAATGTTAAATTATATTATATAAATCATATACATTTCTTATTGTAAAAAAAAAATAAAAAAATCCAATGAAAAGACAAAAAACTATTTGTTTTTAGTCTTAACAAATATTGTGTGTGTTTCCCACGTTTTATAGATCTTCTTCATTGGTCACATGTTCACTGTTAATCCTGCTTCTCTAAATACCCACTAAAGCACTGAATGTGCTAAAGAGAATATCAGATGATCTGTGTCTTTTGTAGAAGGAGTGCCTCTGTGGGTTAAAGTGCTACGAAGAGGCTGGGGAAGTTGAAAAATATATTTAGAAAAATGATCAATGAACTGAAAAGGTTCCAGTAACTGAAATGAAATGATTCATTTTCCTACTTAGGAAGTTTAAGATATTTTACGGTTTGGAGTTGAAAATGACACGTTTGGGACACCCGTAATGTGAGAAACAGATTGTAAACCCTGAATCCAGTGGGGGATTATTTAGCTGTCGACTTAATCCCCATTAAATTCATGAGAAGAAAAATTATTTTAAATTTTTTTTTTCCCTTTTTACTGCATTTACCCATCATTTCCATTTGATGAACTGCATGTTCAATTACTAAATAGGGCTTTTGGATGTAATGCAACATAACCAGTCAATGTATCCAACAGTCAGTTCACTGCAATTGTTCAACCAACTGATGATTAATGACTTTGTCTTGTGATGAAGTATCTTAATCACGCTGGTGGTTGTCTTCACCAAAGTTCATCCAAAGTTACATTTCTCAACAACTATTGGACGGATTGTGAAAAAACACGATGGTCTCCAGAGTATCCGATCTAATATTTTTCGGTTGCCCTGACTTTCCCTGCAGTGCCACCACGACATCGAGGTTGGCAACATCTATCCAACCTTTTGGTTCTTGCCAAGATAACATGAAGTACGTAGAAGCAGGATTCGACTCTAAAGATATACAAAACTTCTTCCAAACACCAGCAGCTAATCAATTTTAAAAGTAATTTTTAATTGAAAAAGGTTGTCTATAATTGTTCCTGAAATACTCACATGGTATTTTCTTTGATTGGACCGATGTGTTAATTGACTGCCAGTTCCTGCAGCTGTCATCGTACAATATTGTTCTATTCTGCCCCATCATATCAGATTTCAGAACCACCTAACATGAAGCCCTAAAATTGTCCCTAATGGCGAGCCAAAACCATCTACAGAGGGAAACTTTAGTCACTTGTCTCCATGATCTCATACCTGAAGCTCATTATTAGAGGTGAGGACTGGAATCAAATGGTAAAGTTGAGACTTCACCTTAAAACAAAGCCTTGTTTTTACCATGACAGTGTGGTTCAAGGCAGCCAAAACCTCAGATGGTGCACCACACTTCCTGTCAATCTCATGAATCTTACCCTCACTGTTGAAAAGGACCCAAAGACATTTCTCCTTCACAACTCCTTCATTTGAGGCAGCAGTGACCCGACATTATCTGGTAAAGGACCGTGAACTCACAGCTGGAGGTGCTGATCCTCATCTCAACCCTGCACCGCCCCACTGCGTGCTGGAGGTCATGCTCTAATGAAGCAACGGAACCACATCATTGGCAAAAAGCACAGATGCAGTCTTGAGGTCACCAAACCGGTACGAGCCTGTTTGGTCGGTGATTCCCCGAGTTCCTGGAGCAAAGCTCTGCTTCTCTGCTTTAAAGTTGGGAGCCACCAACCCCTTCTGCTGCTCATGAGTCAATGTCTCTGATTTCCATCCAACAAAAAAACAAGGGGGGCTCAAAAATAAATGAAACCCTAAATATATCAGCGGCTATTGTCACATTTCAGTAACAGAAGAGCACTTGGTAACACAGATTTGGCTGTTCCTTTCATAGCAGCTAGTGGTGGTCTGTCTGGGGTAGATTACATCTGCTCATAAAATAAGTGTCTGCTGGGAAGAACCTCATCTTCTGGTTGACAAACTAACTCGGAGAGAATAAGGAGTACTAAACCATGACGTGGGCCCTCTGAGCTGGTCCAGCGCCGGACCCGAAGGAGACAAAACTAATGATCAACCTCACAAGCTCATCTGTCTCCTGCAAAAAAATAATCAACAAATCCCCATTTAGCCAGAGAGTTTTGGAAACTTTTGTGTTCATGCTTGGCCTCAGTCTGCTGGTTAGGTCATTTGGAGCCAAAACGCATCTGCAGCCAGTCAAATAGCTCCATGGGCTGAACATGCTGGATATGCCAGGCCACGGCTCCATCGCCTGTGAAGATCAACACGGCCTCTCCAAGCCAAAAAAGTAGAAACTGCTTAAGAAGTGAAACCGAGGAAAATTGCTTCAGAATAAGTCACAGATCCTGATAAAAGAGCTGGAGCATGATCAGAAACTGAGTCCTGAATAACATTTACAGATAAAACTGGTGTTTATGTCTAACACAATCCCTGAACATGATATAAGACACATAAAGCACGTTGTTCTGTTTACCTTGTAGGGCAGGATAAGTACATGAAATACCCAGAAGAAAGAGAAGGATTCTCTCTAGGAAGCTCTAGAGCTGTTTACGTATACTGTAAACAGTATAAGCATCCACTACAAACAACCATCCGAAAACCTAGAATCATGGATTTAAGAAACAGAGATGACTGCACAGCAAGACACAAAGAGCTGCCAAGCCCAGGTCCCTGCTAAATAGCAAATCTTTTCCAAGAAACCGGTATCTTTTTCTACTCAAAGATTCAGACAGGGAGCAAATCCCAAAAGTTGTAAAAAAACCCCAAAAAACCTCAACTTCATTTTCAAAATATTAGAATTAGCGAGTTGGTGGAGGTCAGTTTCGGTCACAGGGTTGATGAAATATTAAATAACCTTGACATTTTAAGGTAATTAGCATTAAGCCCTGAGCTACAGCACGCTGTGATGAATCAGCACAGTGTAATGAAAGGCTCACAGTTATGGTTTATGACTGAATGGGGTTTCCGTGTTCAGTTGAAAAAAGGAAGCTGAATGAAGGTGTTTCCATTCATACTCAACAATGAATGCATTAACGGGGAATTTTGTGTCGCGCTTTTCGTTTGTAATCTTAAATCTCCAAAACGTCATTGAAATATAGCACATAAGCAGCAGGTAACTGTGACAGCCTTTGGGTGAATCATGTATCATAAATCATTAAGAAGATGCAATGCTTGCAACTTTCCATACCGACAATGGTTAAGTGTTGTGAAACCAACTGAATGACCAGTCACAGAAAGCAATGACACACGACGGTTGAAAGGTGCAATATGAGTGTATGGAGTTTCCCACTGACACAGGAAGCAGGTAACTAGAAACTAGAAAGAGACAAGAACTAAACAAATTGTCATGGAACTGCAGTGACAGTCTGACAGCCTCTACAACACGCATTCAGACAGCTAGCGTTTCATACATCACACACCTAGTGAACCTATCCCGTCAACTTGTGGGCGGGGCTTCCAGTGTCATCGAATAGCCAGTTTGAGCTGCAGGCGAACAGCTCAGACTGGGTGGAGCTAGAGGTGGGGTCTACTTGCATATTCCTATTTCTACTAAATGAAAGCAGAGGTGGGGGGGTAGATGTAAGCTACTTTAAAGCATTAGAAAAAACTTCTATACATGTAGTTTTGCCGAACAGGGATACATTTTTAGGGGTTTAAATCAATGTGAAAAGAAGAATTTTAAAACTGCAGGACAATATACTTCAAATTAAAAACTAAAGGTGATTCCAGTTTGTTACCACTTGTGTCTGACTTTCATAGTTTTGGATAATTTATTTAAACATAAATCTAAATGTGAAAATAAACCGATGTCGATGATAATCTCTCACTAAGGAGAACTGTCTGCTCTAAACTGCAGTTTAGTAGCTAAAGTTACAGCAGGACGGTCTGTAAATATGAATGAATGAATATTTACAACAAACTGCAAACTGTTTGGTTAATAACTCGCTTTTTCAAATAAAGGGTCACTTGACGTATACTGGACTACTAATTCCAAACACCCTAAGATTTAAACAATTGTCTTGGCTGAACAGAGTGTAAAACCAATGCAGCTGTCAGTGAGTGTGTGAGGGCAGGAGAGCATCACATGAAGTTTGGAGACGGGGAGCAGAAGGTCGACTCCGATGGCTGCGTGGAACTGTAAACTATTCTGGTTTGTATTTGCAGGATGTGGCTCCTATTAAACTCCATGAAAATATTCATCAGTGGCAAACCTCAAAGCAGATTAGGATGGTATTTACACAACATGTGACTGCATGTGTTCTGGGTATTTGATGTGATAATGCCGTGTATTTGATTACAAACATCCTCCAGCATGCTCACAATTTTTTAATAAAAATAACATCTTTGGGGACTTAAATCCAGGTCTGACCTCTGGGTGTTTGAAAACAGCCATGCTGGCATCTCAATGACAGATTATCAACTAAACTGATCATAATAATAGGAATATTTTTACAGTTTGTCTTTAAATACTTGACACTGGCTTTTTCAATAAGATAATTTGTCCTGAGAGTGGATTCTTCCACCGAAATTCTTATGCAAACTAATGTTCAGCAACGACTTTTCGGAGGGATTTCTATGGAAACTATATCTGGATTTATTTCAGAACAATAATCTGTTTACAAAACTTGTAACCCTTTGATTAAGGCGCCGTCGGAGTCAACACATCACCCCCAGAATTCTCTGAGTTTGGATTTTCTGATCCAAATGGCCGCCAGATTTCCAAAAGCCACAACGAAACAAAAGCGTTTCACAGCTCGTTCTGCTTTTCCAAAAGTCTAAACGCTGTAACCTTGGAGGTGTCAGACTGTGGCAGTGAACAATATATCTTAACTTCAATGTGGCTGCAAAGGTCGGTGTTGTCAAAGGAGGACTGAGCGAGAGCCAAATGAGAAACCAAACCAGGGCCAAATGACAACCAAGCCTCAGAGATAATGTTGCGTTTTTTACTGCATGGCCTTAAGGATGGATTCATTGCATTTGACATTGAGGGCAAGAAAGCACTCTCACATTTCATATGTTCACGTACTGAAACTAGCCAGACGTAGGTAGGAAACCATGACAGTTTGAAGGAGCTGTCAAAGCCCGTCAGACCTTTATGCATGTAGTATATTCTGTATACAGCAATGTTCTTAGACTGTTGTGTCATTTCTTAGAAGAAACCCCCTCTTTCTTTGATTCTTAGTTAGTTTTGGACATTAAAGAGCTGAGACAGCCGGTCAGTGGAGTTAGCCAAATAATGTGAATTCTATGCAATAAGAGCTCCAGACTTGTCTTATTCTGTCACTGAGAGGCCAAAAGGGATGACTCAAGTATGGAAACTAAGCTAATGACGAATATAATTGACCATGTGTATAATTTCAAAGTAAATACATTTAAACATAGATGAAATGCTTTGTTTTAAAACAACCAGTCTAAAAAGTGGAACATGTTTTACACATCTATGAAATGCAACACTTCCCGGCATGCCTTTCGTGTAATTTAGGTCATTGGAATTCTGGAAACCCCTTTGAGGAGGGGTGCGTTGCAACTATTAGCTGAGTGGAACCAGGAGTGTGAAATGTCAGACTGACTTGGTGTCGACGATGTCGTAGAGGCTCTTGAGGAAGTCGGAGTCCAGGTGGTTGTGCTCTCCGGTCAGTGTGTGGAAGTAAACCATCACATACTCCTTCACTGTGATGTGATCCATCACATGGATGAAGTACAACAGGGCCTGCATGCAGACACAAACAAAATTGATTTCTTTTATAGTCCTGCAACTTTTTGTTTATTATTAAAGAGTTCTAGATTTGTATTTCAATTTAAAAGACCAAGTTTAACTTGGTAGTCTTGGAGTCACTCATGTTTTAGGCTTGTGAGGGTTATACATTTTTGTCAGGTAGTTTTAATGGGTCTAAAGTTTTTGTGCAACAGGTTCTGAGGAAAAAAAAATTAAAGTACATTCTTTTCAAACTTATTTACTACTTTTAAAGAAATATTTCGTTGCATTAGTTGAGTATTTACATGAACATGCAGACATTAAACACATCAACACAAAACCTAAATAAACAAAATTCGCACACAACCACAAGCATGTGGGAATACAGCTGCAGAAATGAAAGAAAAAAGAAACACACAACAGATGCTCAAAACACAAAGTTGTTACACATGCAAACACACAAACCCAAAAAAGGTCAAAGCTGACTGTAGCATCAACTAAAGTCTTCAATATTGAAACAACTGCGTATTTTTTGTTACCTTTTCGAGGTCGATAAGAGTCACTGGGATGTTTCGTCCGACCACAACCATCACTGTCCTGCCACACATATCCACACCTGGAGACACACAGTCAAGGTTACACACACAATCAGACTCTGCACTCACTCAAACACAAACCGAGGAACTGAGACTTGTTCACAGAGAAAGGCAGCCTGGTAACTGGAGAGACTCTTCACATGCATCCCGTACAAATAGTGAGGATTTTATTGTGACCTCTTCCTCACTGGTTTTCAAACTGAGGATTTGCAGCTTTTCACACTTTTGTTTCATTGTAAATTCAATATCTTTGGACAAAATAAGAACTTTTGAGTGTCTCTTTGGACTCTGAGAATTTGTAACTCTTTAACATAATAAGATAATTAATTATTTTCTGGCAAAAATAATGAACAGGATAATTAATTAATGAAAACATGTAATCCAGCAAATGGAAACAAAGATATTACAATATAGTTTTAATAACTATGGTAACCACTGTCAAGTTATTATAGATAAATAACTTGGGATGCACCAATACAACTTTTTAGTTCAGATACTGATACTTGGCCTTTGGGTATTCGCCAATACAGAATACCAATCTTATAGCAGGGATTGATTAATTAATAAGCTCTATGCCTCACTATGAGACTGGGATCATTGTTTTATGCATAAGGTCATCGGGCTTGACTACACAGTGTGAAATACTCCAAACAGCAGACACTTTGTGGTTAGCTTGTCTCCCATTCCAACAGGTATACTGAAAACAGGAACACCCAGACAGCAGGAGAATATCGACTGAACTAGTCGACCAACGGCAGGTGTTCGCCGACATTTCACGAGTCCGACCAGGTCGTCTCCATTAGACTTACAATTAGTCCTTAGAGTTATTTGGAAATGTTGCAGATGAACATTTCCTGAATCTGCAATGTTGGATGTAGTTTAGTCTACCCTCAGGAATGTATTTGCCAACAATTTGTATGATCAATTAATCATTTAAATAATTTGTCACACAAAGACGTCAAATGTCAATTTGTGATGTATTTCAAAGATGGCTGTTTTGATGAAATCATTAATCAATTAATGTGAAAAAATTGTTCCTCAATCTATCAATAACAAAATAACAGTTAGTTGCAACTCTAAACTAATAAAATCATACAATGACAGAGACCCTCATTATGTAGTTTTCACTTCGGCATGTTCCCAGATATTTGGAGTAAAAGCCGTTTTTTTGAGACTCTTTGCGGTCTGCGTCTTTACCACATGGTCCAAATCCAAATCTGTCTCAGTCCCCTCAAAGGGAGTGACAACATTGGAACGGACTGAGAAGTCCCGGTCTGGTGTGTATCTGGTGTACATGTGAAATTCTTCTGAGAGCTGTGTTTTGTTTAAACCAATTCATGCATGTTATCTGTGTCCAATGTGCTTAAGATACTGTGAGACAGCTTGAATTTGTCCTTTACAATACCCTCATTTTTGTAGCATGAATATCAGAGCCGGTGTACTCGGTGAGGGCTGCACCATTCTGAATAAAATGAGAATCACGTTTTGTTTTTTTGTTTAAACTTAAGATCATGATTCTTTTTTGTGTTTTATTTTCAATACAAATGTTCATTGCTGTTAGTGGGTTCCTGAAAAGAACATCCACACATATATATGCTGGTGAATAAAAAGTTAGTTGATCTGATGATCATGAAACAAACAGCAATAAAAAGAACCTGATTTTGGAAAGCCCTTCTACACACAAAATACACATTCTGTGTGGTCCACAGTTTGAGTTAGGAGGACATTTAGAGCCACGTAGGTTTTTCAAATATCATTTTAAACCTGAGCTCATGGCTTAATTGGCCTCCTCCCCTTTTGACCAAATCCCATCATGATGGTGCCAGACTGTGCAACAACACTGCCTCCTGCTGGTAATGACATACAATCGCAATGTCCAGCTGCACAATTCTCTAAACGCCCTTTTGTGTCTTTGTTTTGTTTTACAGCTACACTGCAGAACTGAGAGACTTGCAGTGAGAAATAAAAAAGATTTATTTGTCTCTCCGACCTTCCGTCCATCACACACACAAACACCTACCGGTTTGATATAAGGCTTTCAGCGCAGCGATGTCTGACAGATCCTCGGCTCTCGCTTGACACAGCCAGCGACCGTAGCTGCAGGACGGAAACAGAGAAGCAGTTGTAATTTATGGTGTGAAGTTAGATGGCTGAACACGCATACTAACACACTATAACTAATGTCTCTATATATCACTATCATGTAACACCAAAATAAAACCACAGATTATCTGATAAATGTTAAGGCAGAAAGTTTAAGTGAGAGCTCTGAATAATCTCTGATTTTACTTGTATTCATGAACAGTCTCTCATGCAGTTCATGATTTTATTGGTCAGCTATAGGAAATACTTAAAAAATCTGATCATGAAATCAATCAAAAGAACAAATTGGTGGTTGTACAGTATGTTCCAGTTATTTTAGAGCTTGCTTGGCCTCTTACTTCCTCTGGTGCTGTTTCTCCATTGCCGCCTCTGACATCTGGCCCTGGAGGATCAGTTTCCTCTGTTTGTCCACGTCGCCCTCCATCCGGGCGAAGGCGTGATTCCCCACCTGACCCAGATCTACCTCCAAGTTCTCCTCTTCACATTCATCTGCACAAACAAACAGATTATATGATTCTCAGCTTTAATAGATTCAGGAGATATTGTAGTTGGATGCACACAATATTACAGCATATTTATCTTTGCAGCCTTTCCACTGAATCACATTGGTCCTCCCTCATGCAAAACACACACACAAATGAGACCCACATGACTCTTTCTTCTGGGATAAAAAACATAAAATAAATCCTGAATCGATTCATTCTGATGTCCCCAGGTTATTGCTTCTATACTTGTATCATTTAAATGATAAATGTGATTATTACATTTTTATAGGTGAGCTTGCTTGTCTGTGTATATTTTATTACACGGGTCTAAATTAATATGCAAACATGACACTATTTATATGTGTGTGTGTGTGTGTGTGTGTGTGTGTGTGTGTGTGTGTGTGTGTGTGTGTGTGTGTGTGTGTGTGTGTGTGTGTATAAAAGCTGCCACTAAGGTTATAAACTCAGTGGACAGAATCCAGGCTCAGGTTCAAGTCTGTTTCTTTGCTTGTTTCTTTGTGACCACATGAATCACTTGTCTGCATGTCCACGCATTTTATCAACATCCAAATGGTGCATGTGTGTGTCTGTCATCGTTTAAACATCAGCCTGTTGTTATTGGGTGTACTCGCAGGCAGCCTGGTTGCTTTGGATCAACACCTCCTTTGAAGCATCAAGCCAGCAGGCATCAGGCTGGAGGTCAACGGAGGCAGCAGGCTCAGCATGGAAACCACAATCACTCCCTAACATATGGGCTGGTGTTACTTTCACAATCCTCTTCAACAAAACATTTAGAGTGCAGGCAAAAGCTTGGGTTAGGTAAACCAGAGAGGTCATACAAAAGGCAGTTTATAAAAGTGTTTGAAGCCTGAAAGAGAGGTTGATACCAAAAGTCAAACCGTCTTTTTTTTCTTCTTTTTGTTCCTCTTGCAACACAGCCAGTTATAGTACATCCAATCATATAAATGCTGAAGCTTTTTTTAGGTCTTTAATTACTACATACAAACTATTTAGCCTACATAATAATGGAGGTGCAGTGGTTAGCACTGTCCCCTCACAGCAAGAAGGTTCTGGGTTCAAACCTCGGTTTGCGCTGGGTCCGAACCTTTTGCATG
Source organism: Embiotoca jacksoni (assembly GCF_022577435.1). Taxonomy (NCBI): domain Eukaryota; kingdom Metazoa; phylum Chordata; class Actinopteri; family Embiotocidae; genus Embiotoca; species Embiotoca jacksoni. Next base: position 22,261,000 of record NW_027185340.1, on the reverse strand, counting down.
TTCTGCCAGGGTTTCCTCTGGGTACTCCAGCTTCCTCATACCATCCAAACACATGCATGTTCGGTTAATTGGTGATCCTAAATTGCATGTAGGTGTGAATGTGAATGGTTATCTGTTTCTGTCTGTCTGTGTGTGTTGGTCCTGTGATGGACTGGGTGTCCATCCTGTCCAGGTTGTACCAGCTGGGACAGACTCCTCCCCCCGTGACCCTGTTCAGGATAAAGCGGGTATGGATGGATGATGGGGGGCAAATTAAAACATTGGGCAAGCCTATCGAAAAGCTTCGCTGTGCCCAGACCGTCCCTCATTTTTTACTTGCATGTTGGCCACTCCACTTTAACCGTTTACGCGAACACGCACGCTGTTAATGGTAAGTCCAGGTCTACAGCGGGTGAATAAATGAGCACCGCCTCCTTAATTGGTACCTTACCATCTTAATCTGAAGTCTGGCCAAGTTGGTGGTTTGGCACGCTGTGTTAAAGGGAACACAAAATATAAAGAAAGCAGCAGTGCCAATAAAATACTGATTACAAAGTAATAAAAATAACCACCTTGGGGTTCAGCTTAAGTGTCAACTTTTCAAAGTTGGTGTTCAGAGTAGTCAGCGGCTGCCAGATAGCACCTCACCTACTGACCCCCCACATCCCCAAACAATTTAAGAGGGCATAATTCATACCTTCACAGTAAACCTGATTTCATACTTTTACAATTCCTGTATTGACTCCAAGGGTTTAATGTACATAGATGAAACATTCTTCATATTACTCCACAGATTAGATGTAAATGATGTCTTCCAAATAAAAAATAAAAAACAGCCTAGAAAAGACTGGAATTGACTTCACGCTATTATGTTCTGACTAAGCCCAGAACCATCCACGTTTTTGTATTGTCTCTTCTTTACAGTGTTGGATGGTACATTTATTGATACATTTGAACCTATTAACCCTATAAAACTGCCAGATAACACTACTTTGCTATGGAAACTAATAAAAAAATTTCCTCACAAAAACAAGAAAGACTGTTATTTCATTGGGAGACAAATAAAATCATGATGTCTAAAAACAGCAAGAAATCCTTCTGTGTGATGTGTGAGTGTAAAAGTACTGGTGTGGATGAAAGGATGCAGGCAGCCAGATGTTCCCCTGCCTCACTGTATTTGGCTGCATCACAACAGTGAGTGAGTGAGACCATTAGTTGGACGGATGCTGTAACTTCCTGTATCCTTTTCAAAATAAAAGCACTCTGGAACTCTATACTTAACTCAGCTGCAGACTTTATTTTGACCTGTTCTTGTTCCGTGTTCTCTGACTGGTTCACTGAGCTGAAACATATTGTCCTCATCAAAATCAAATTCTTGTCCAAACCTTCATCTTTGCGCTGTATTCAGTGTTGTGGTTGACACTTTGACTTGCTGAATTGTTGACTAATCATGTGTGAAACTGGCTGACTAACTTTCCAAATGATCGGTTCGCTGACTGATTTTCTGGTCAGTCAAAATGCTGACTGGTATTTGAACAGGCTGTTGGCCACATGGAAAACTAAATCACTGCCCGACAGACAGAGCGACTGGTTACCTCACTACCCACAGTGGAGTAGACTATTTTAACCTGACACGTCATTAAAACAACCGCAAAATCTTGTCTTTGTTAACCTGTTACTAATTGGTGTCTTTACTGTGCATGTAAATCTGAAGTGCCTCAAATGAAAATACAAGCCTTCATATGTTAAAATCAAACTAGTGGAAACAAAAAACACTTAATGACTCTCTTCCTTCAGTGGGAGAGGAGTGATGACAGAAACCAGGAGGAACAAAATACTAAATTGTGCCCGTGTGTGTTTGTTTTGCTGACTTCTGAAGCCATAAAGGGAATTCAGTTGATCTTGGACACAAGAGGAGACTCTGATTCTAAAATTAAATATGTACCACTTGAAAAAAACATTACACCAATTGTTATAAATGGATTGCTGATATGAAAATTACATGTTCCTTTTCTGATGCCTGGAAACATTTCATTGCATCGCACAAAAAAGAATAGTGTTAAAGTTAAGTACCGTCCAGGTTGCCGGGTTTCTCTGCGATGCGGATCTGTCGCTCTGGGACAACGGGTTCGCCCTCAGAGTTTCCAATGTCAGCTGGAATAAGAGGCAGGCAGGCCTGCTCCTCTTCCTCAGATCGAGGGTAGTATAGTGGCAATAACTTCCTGTACACCGACTGAAAGAAGAAAGAACACACACACAAGCACAAGCACACACACACACACACACACACACACACACACACACACACACACACACACACACACACACACACACACACACACACACACCAAGACTCATATTATTGATTATTAAACAGGAACATGTGGATTAAGTTTTTCAGAAAATTAAACTGAAACCAACTGATAAATTCCTATCATGTTGAAATTATTTCTAAGTGCATTTTGTAAATTATTCGTTGTCACTGCTTTTAAAACAGTTACAAGTTAGGTAGCACAGACTGAAGTCAACAAACCTCCTCCGTGTCTGACACCGCAAAAACCACCGACTCGATGCCGTTTCCGTGATTCTCCAGGAACCTGCGCACCGTTCCTAGAAACAGAAACACACACAACCACGTCACCCTACATATCAAGACATAACATCGACTTAACAACTGAACAGAATTTAAATTGATCAAGTGCAATTATAAATTTGGTTTGTTTGTTTTTATTATCAGATTATGATTTTATCAGGCTATCATGTGAGCTAAAGTGAGCAGTCAAATACCACAGTTTGTTGTAATGTGTCTGTGTGTGCATTTAGTTGATGTAATTTGGAATATATATAATAGGGAGTCAGGTGTGTGTGTGTGTGTGTGTGTGTGTGTGTGTGTGTGTGTCTTACTGAAAGCAATGTGTGTAGCGTCCTCCAGTGGATAGCCTCTTTTGGTTGTGCTCACCACACAGACGCCAACAGACGCCATCGACTGCTCTCTGTGGTGACGAGAAGAAGATATACGCACATAGTGTTCACCACATTTACGTGTTGGTTTGACATTTTTCACACAGAAACACAAAACACAAACATACTTTCTGTCAGTCTTTTAAATCAATACAACCACACATACTATTGCGAAAGTAATTCGTAAATTAGAGCATTACAAGAACTTTCCATAACTTTGTGTCAGTGCATTTCTGTATTATTCTTTATATTTGCATTTTACATGTGAAAATAAAGTATCATTCAACATAACATTTTATATGACTAATTTAAACACTTGAGACATGCAGGGCTGCAGTATTTAACTATGGATTCATTGAACGGAAACCCATGATATCACAAAGCCTCCGAATCATCAAGCAAACCAAGTCACAAACAGCAAAGTGTAGTAAGAAGTTTAACTACCTTTAACATTACACAAATCCTGTGTTTTTGTCTGAATTCATTTGTTACAATGGGAATGAGTTGATATTTCTTGCTGCAGCTCAGGTTTTACCACCAGTCCCAAAAAACAGGTGAAGATTTTCTATAAACAGTTTTTGACATGATTATTAAAGCAGTTTTCTGAATGTAATCTAATTATTATTATGTTATTTCTACTTGCTAGGGACAAAAAATAGAAATCAAAGTCTTATCTCAGGGGAAGAAAAAAGCTGATATCTGATTATTTCAGTCACGACAGCTGAACTCTACATGAAACTAATTGCTTTCACATCACTTACAGTATGTGACATGTTGTTTTGCTGGATGAAAACACAGTTGGGTGCAGTGAAAACTGCATGGTGTGATACGAATGGGCCAACAGACTGAAGGAACTGCGGGTTCTTACGCTGCCTGCTGCATGATGTTCTTGTAGCAGCTGTATAGCGAGCTCTCCGCTGCCGTTCTGTACTTGGCTTTGTACTTTGGTCCCACTGTGTGGATGATGAACCTCGCCGCCAGGTTGAAGCCTTCGGTCAGCTTCGCTTCTCCCGTCCGACATCCTACAGAAAAACGCACAGATAAAACTGATTTACCGTTTAGTATGAGAATCATTAAGAATGAAATCTCACAGCTGTGTTTGCAAAAACTTTTTTTCTTTTTTCTTTCTAAAATTTGAATTCTCAGTTATGGATGCTGACTTTTAAAATTTCAGAATTTCTAATTTGCCAAAAAATACTTCTGATGTTGTATTGTACATATTTTAATTTAAATATTATAATATTTTAGGTTTTCAGCACCAAATTTCTAAGCTTTGGTTTAAAAAAAACAGCAGTATTTTACCAACCCAATGTATTACCTCAAAGTGAACTTTTTGCTACTCTTTGTATTCGATTGGCAGTAGATACTTTACCAAGATCTTTATTAAAACCTGAATAGATCAAACCAAAATGTTCTGGATGGCTAGATACCAGCTCCGCCCACCTATTACTGACAGCTTCAATTGTTGTTGTGACTACAGTCTGAAACCTCTGCTCGCAATAAGGTTTGCTCAGCAAATCTGAGGGGCGACCGGATCAACAAGCAGTGTTGGTGGCTTAGTGTGGTGACGTGAAGTGAAGTAGTTGTTTTCAAATGTAGTTCCAACAATGGCGGCGGCAGAGCTGGATAAGCAGATATTGAGGAATTTAAGCCAGAGTTTAGAAAGTCTGCAATGGTCTTGTTAACATGGCGTTACCTGGTGCTCACATTGAGGAAGGGTTGTTTACAGCTTGGTGAGCTGCAACGCACAACAAACATCATATGATGGTCAATGCCGGGTGGTTAAAGGCTGGTAGCCTGGCGTGAACCACACCCTCTTTGACCCAGTGAAATATGGTTCCGGCACCCTCCTTTGGGAATTGTTTGCAGTCGTTCCATCCTACTGGAAGTCGAAAGCTGTCGGCACTCTGCCGCCGCTGAAACTACCTACCGTGTCCACCAAAGTGTTTTTTCCTGAGTCCAGCATATATTTAAATTGTGTTAATGAACGCCAGCAGCTTCACGAGGCTGTACTCGTCACTGTCACCAGCCATCCAATCACAGTGAAGGAGGGGCGGGACAAACGCGGTTAACCACCAACACTGGCCGATGATTGGTCCGCCATTCAAAGTGGCTGCGCAAATGCTAATACGAGTTGAGTTTCCAGACTGTTATCACAGCGAAGAAAATGAAGCTGTGAGTGAGAGTCGGTGCAGCCGGGCTAAAAGGCTGCTCCAACAGTTTAAAATGAACCTGAGGCCCAGTTGGATGCAACAACTGGAAACAATCCCCAATGGAGTTTGGCCAGACTATAATCAACAATACTAAACTATACATGTGTGTATCTAACATCATAGGCATACAAGTTAAGCAGAATGAAGTAAACCATCTCTATGATACCTGGACAACTCCATCAACTGAGTGAGGTCACGAGATAAGGTTAAAGCTGTGAGAACAAAAGGAAGTTGTACTTTATATTGACAATTCTTTTGTCAATTTGATTCCATTTAGATGTAATCAATAAGCCATTATAGACACTATTATATCTGATGGTTGTTTTTTTTTTTTTAAATCTTTTCTCCCTTCAGACTTTGGTCCTGCAGCATCAGTGAGCAGGCAAAGTTCAAATCTAGCTTTTCTTGTGAATCACATCTCAGGTCTCTACAGTTCGTCTCTTCAAGTGTACCTTTAAATTTGAGCAGCTCGTCTCGCAGCTCGGGCCCGGCCAGCTGATGGATGCTGTCAGACACCGGATTCTTGTCGTTTAGTGACTCGTTGCTGGTGTTCACGATGGCAGTGCAATTCAGCAGGGCAACGTCACCAGTGCTGTTGAGGAGAACGAAAATAGTTACTCTATTAAAATAATACATAGACATACATATGTATGAATGAGACATGTAGGCACAGGGCATACAAATCAAAACTACTTTTAGATTTCATTCCACTCAAAATCTTTTGTCAGATGTGTGTGTGGTATATATCATTAGGAACAAGCTCCATGAGCTATATTTTTTATCAATATCTTATTTCTGCTGCAGTATTTACCGGAGTGAATCCCCAAATTTGAGCACAAGGGTAAAACCCTCAGATTTGTCTCCTCTCCAAACACTGGAACAGTGATTGGTTGGCCACCCACATACCCTTTAGTCTGCACACATTTGTCCAAGAAACCTTGAACTATAATGGCTCCTTTATCGCTTTAGGAAAGTCTTTTCTTTGCTCTGAAGCCATTCAGGTTTGTTTGGAAAGAACAATGAGGAAGAATTCGAGCATGTGTTGAAAGCATTTGGTCACTAGACTATTTCAGCAAATAGGACCAAGAAGGAAGGGCGTTTTTCTCAGATCATCCCTTTAAGGCTAATAAAAGAGGAGTTACAATCTAAAGCCGAGCCGGCTGCCAGAAAATAACTCCCTGAGAAACGGATCTCGTTGGCAGTGAGAGTTCCTCTTTTATCGACTCGTATCTTCGTCGGTATAAATCCTTACACTGCAAAAATTACTCAACTTCTCTCTCACTCGTTCATGTATGACTAACAATAAAGGATTTTGTCATATCAAATTGTTCACAGAAACAGTGGCATTGATTTGAATGTAATAAATAATGACACGTTGACACATTTCCGTCATCGCATAAATATGTGGCAGCAACAGGAATGTGTGAGAGCCACAGTAAGATTGCTACCAGCTCTCTAGTTCACTGTGGGAGTGGTTTGGTTGTAAAAAGTGAGATCTACAATAAGCCATGGTAACATGTATATGGGAAGTAGACGGCAAGAGGACAAAACAGGAAATCTACTTCATCATTTGAAGGAGGCACACGCACATAAATATGATATGAGCAAAATAGCTGATGTTTTCAAATATAGTAGACAAACTACACTGGCAACTTTCAATACAGTAAATACATGATTTGTATAAAATGAAATGTTTGTTTCCTAAAAAAAATTTCTGTTGAAAGTCTGTCTTGCAGGAAAACAAGACATCTGTGGATGTTATAAAGAAATGCTGCCACACCTTTAAAAGCTGTGAACTTTATTAAATGTGTTAAAAAGAAAACAAAATACAACAAACACACACAAATAGAGTTATGGCTCATGTCATCTTTCAGTGCATTATATTTACACGTCAGATTTGGACTAGAGGTGACAATTTTGTAAAGTGTAACTGAAGTTTCAGTTAAGTTAAATTTACAGTGCATCCGGAAAGTATTCACAGCGCTTCACTTTTTACACATTTTGTTGTTACAGCTTTGTTCCAAAATGGATTAATTTTTTTCCTCAAAATTCTACACACATAATGACAAAGTGAAAAAAGTTTGTTTAAAATTTGTGCAAATCTATTAAAAATAAAGAATGTAAATATAACACATACATAAGTATTCACAGCCTTTGCTCAATACTTTGCTGAAGCACCTTTGGCAGAAATTACAGCCTCAAGTCTTTTTGAGTACGATGCTATAAGCTTGGCACCTATTCTTGGGCAGTTTCTCCCGTTCTTCTTTGCAGGACCTCTCAAGCTCCATCAGGTTGGATGGGGAGCGTCGGTGCTCAGCCATTTTCAGATCTCTCCAGAGATGTTCAATCGGGTTCAAGTCTGGGCTCTGCCTGGGCCTCTCAAAGACATTCACAGAGTTGTCCCGAAGCCATTCCTTTGTTATCTCTGCTGTGTGCTTCGGGTTGTTGTCCTGTTGGAAGATGAACCTTCGCCCCAGTCTGAGGTCCAGAGCACTCTGGAGAAGGTTTTCATCAAGGATGTCTCTGTACATTGCTGCATTCATCTTTCCCTCCATCCTGACTAGTCTCCCAGTTCCTGCCGCTGAAAAACATCCCCACAGCATGATGCTGCCACCACCATGCTTCACCGTAGAGATGGTATTGGCCAGGTGATGAGCGGTGCCTGGTTTCCTCCAAACATGATGCTTGGCATTCAAGCCAAAGAGTTCAATCTTTGTTTCATCAGACCAGAGAATTTAGTTTCTCATGGTCTGACAGTCCTTCAGGTGCCTTTTGGTAAACTCCAGGTGGGCTGTCATGTTCCTTTTACTGAGGAGTGTCTTCCGTCTGGTCACTCTACCATACAGGCCTGCTTGGTGGAGTGCTGCAGAGATGGTTGTCCTTCTGGAAGGTTCTCCTCTCTTCACAGAGCAACGTTGGAGCTCTGTCAGAGTGACCATCGGGTTCTTGGTCACCTCCCTGACTAAGGCCCTTCTCCCCCGATCGCTCAGTTTGGCCGGGCGGCCGACTCCAGGAAGAGTCCTGGTGGTTCCAAACTTCTTCCATTTACAGATGATGGAGGCCACTGTGCTCATTGGGACCTTCAATGCTGCAGACATTTTTCTGTACCCTTCCCCAGATCTGTGCATCGATACAATCCTGTCTCGGAGGTCTACAGACAATTATTTGGACTTCATGTCTTGGTTTGTGCTCTGACATGCACTGTCAACTGTGGGACCTTATATAGACGGTGTGTGTCTTTCCAAATCATGTCCAATCAACTGAATTTACCAGGTGGACTCCAATCAAGTTGTAGAAACATCTCAAGGATGATCAGTGGAAACAGGATGCACCTGAGCTCAATTTTGAGTGTAATAGCAAAGGCTGTGAATACTTATGTACATGTGATTTTTTTCGTTTTTGATTTTTAATAGATTTGCAAAAATTTCCAAAAATGTATTTCACGTTGTCATTATGGGGTATTGTGTGTTGAATTTTGAGGGAAAAAATGAATTGAATCCATTTTGGAATAAGGCTGTAATATAACAAAATGTGGAAAAAGTGAAGCGCTGTGAATACTTTCCGGATGCACTGTATATATTCAATAGTCTGATTCTGAAGACAATGACAGCCCTTCTTATTTCATTGACTATATAATGATTATGGTGACTGGTCACACCAGAGGGTTCACCAAACAAGTGACAATTCCTTTTTCAATTTCAGTCAGTCAAAGACTCACAGAAAAAATATGTCGGAAAAATTAGGTCTAAAATAGATAGATAGATAAATAGATAAATACTTTAATCATCCAAACAAGGAAACTTAATGTCGAGCAGCTCACGTGATCTGGATCAAAAGGCAGAAACATTAAATAAACAGCCAATAAAAGTCAATTGTGCACCAAGTAGAGACAAAGTCCCTCTATATCCTCAAAGCCCTGACACAGATAAAGCAGTTACAATGACAGGGACAAGCAGCAGTCCAGATCATGAGCCACAGCCCCTAACTGAAGGGTTGTAGAGCCTGATGAGTGCAGGTAAAACAGAGAGGAGGGCTGCTATTGTCCATTACAGCCAGTAAAATCATCTATTAAGTATGTGAAGTTATTACATTTCACAGCTGTATAACTATAGTTCTTAGTATTATAATTACCAACTAATCAAGTTACATTTTTATTAAAACTAGTTCTTGGCCACGATGAGTTGATGAGCTGCAGTAAAAATAAAATCAAACACTGACCATCAGGACAGGAATGAAAAATGTATCCTGTGGGCATCTTTCCATTTTATGCGGTCACGAGCTGAAAAGGTGCCACTGCTCAGGGGGGAAATTGTTCCCGAGCTCTGGTCATGTTACTGCAGCAAGAATGTGCTCCTGATGACCGAGCAGAGGAGGGACACGACAGCAACAAGGCTCTTACAGAAAACCTGCTGCGGTGTGGGACTCCAGGTGGTCATGGGTTACTCCACAAAGAGGATTTATGAGGTGGTCTGGACTCTGAACCGGTCTGTGTGAGCACGTGGAGGGACACAGACAGCGTTTATACTACACACACAACTACAGCCAACACCGGAGAACTTTACACCACTGTGATAATTCTACAATGCAAATAACATCTGATGTAAATAAATGACAGTGACAGCGATGAGTAGAGGAATGATAAACACTGTACTTTGTGCTTCTTTCTCCTTTTAGTGACTTTTACTTCACTACGTAAAAACTGTCATGTTATCAGCTTTTATTTGCTGAATATTGTAACATGTATATATTTTATTGTCATAGCAAAGCTGACAAACTGTTCCTACAACTTCCATCCAAGTTGTATAGATCAAGGCTTCTCTGTGGTCTGCTGGGGGAGCAGCATTGGAGCCGGTGACACCAACAGACTTAACAAACTGGTTAAGAAGGCCGGCTCCATCATCGGCTACAAACTGGACAGTCTGGAAAAGGTGGTGGAGAGGAGGACGCTGAACAAACTATTGTCCATATTGGATAATCCTGACCACCCTCTCCACCACCTGCTGCAGGGACAGAGGAGGACGTTCTCCAGAAGACTCCTCCAGCTCCGCTGTCACAAGGACAGATACAGGAGATCATTCCTGATACAGGAGATCATTCCAGATACAGGAGATCATTCCAGATACAGGAGATCATTCCTGATACAGGAGATCATTCCAGATACAGGAGATCATTCCAGATACAGGAGATCATTCCAGATACAGGAGATCATTCCAGATACAGGAGATCATTCCTGATACAGGAGATCATTCCTGCCCACTGCAATAAGACTGTACAATAAGTCACCTCTGGCAAAATCCATCACACAACAATAACTCCCTTGCGCTGTTGTTTTGTATGTTGTTTTATTCTAATTCATCGCACTGTTATTTAGGTTTCCCTCTGAGGGATTAATAAAGTATGTATGTATGTATGTATGTATGTATGTATGTATGCATGTATGTATGTATGCATGTATGTATGTATGTATGTATGTATCTATCTATCTATCTATCTATCTATCTATCTATCTATCTAAATGACTGAAATTTGAATAGCACGACCTCAACATGACGCTAATTCTGCAAATATGTATCTTGCAAATGTTAAGAGCTACTGATAAACAAGATGGCAACTCTAAAACAAACAACTGCTACAAACCCACTACTGCCGTTGACTGGGAAGATCTCCAGGGGAAATACATTTTCTTACTTGATATGAAAATAGATTTTTCTTAAAAGGCCTATTTGGCTGTAGGGGAAAAAAATCCCATTGAAACATAATGTTCCAGTCAACACAAGTTTCACTGTCTGCTGCTATTACAAAAGCAGAACAACCGTTATTTCCTGTTGCACATCAGGTAATACTGAGGTTAAGAGTTACAGTCACAGTTTCATGGATTTCTCTGTGACTGAATGTTTACAACAGTTTATCTGATAATTTGTAAAACTCAAAGCAGTGGCTGCATTAGACTCTGATTCCAGGAAAACAAACAAAAACTCAGATAAACATGATAAGTGATTCTTTACTTTCCATTTAAAGACAACAATCTGCTCTCAGTGCCCACCTCAAACCTAAACTAAGATTGTGATGCATGGAGATCAAACTTCCCAGAGATTGGCATTGTGTAATATAAATATTTACTCAGGGATCATGATTGGATCATCTGAAGACTTTGAGCTGCATGTTTCAGTCTGCTGATATCAGTGAAAGGCTTACAGACAGGACTGAGGTCAGATCACACTTCTTCTGAGCCTCTGCAAGTAACAAAATATGTAAAAAATCATAAGTGTGACGGCACAAACACAACAGAACAAAGTGATTTATTCATCGTGTCAAAGGTAGAACAGTCATGTAAAGAAAAGTATCCTGAGCCACAAAAGACAGCATTTAAATCCTAATATATGCAAAAACCTTCCACAACATCCAGACTGTGGAGTTTATCTTTGGCTCACAGTTGTGATGCCCCACCACAGGACAACTACGATATAAAAACACATTTTAACAGTAAATGAATATATGTGAAGAATTGTGTTCCACAGCTTTATTAATAAAAATAACTTCATCACGTCAGAGAAACAAAATGATCCAAAAAGATGTTCTGGATTATCAACATGTTGGTCGAACCCTATTTCACAATGTGTGTTAATAAATAACCATTCACATGTTGTAGTTAAAATATTCTATAATCCTCTACTTCTTTCCACCTTTATCAAAATCCTTCTCAATCACATATTTAGAAGGCTTTTCCTCCAAGAACAGAACCCCCTTAATGCCTTAAAGTGGTGAAGGTGAAACAAACACCTTCGCCTTCACTCAGTGTGTGGACATGTTAATTAGGGATACACGATGTCGACAGTCAACCACCACGAAGGACGATGAAGTTCACTACGTAACCAAGTGTTGTGTTACTTGTCAGTTCACAACCACATTCACAGTCATTTCTTAACAAAATATGTAAATGATTAAAGATTCAAACAGTGTCCTGCTTCATCCTCCACCGCGGGTTGAAAAGCTCCGAGACCCCTTAATGCTCCTTTGAATTAACTGCAGCTCATTCGTGTCACGACAATCAGCAAAATGTATCGACACAAAACGCGTTCAATGCTACTTGGACTGCATCATTTTAATTACAAAAAGAACAGGTACAGCTACACTCAGCTTTTACTGCTCACCCTGCTCTGCATCGATCGACACACAGCTCTCGATGCAGTTTCAAGACAGAAACACTCAGCCATGTTGCTCACAACTACTGTTACTCATAATCCGTCTTGTAGTTTATAACAAACACCACATGGACATGTTAACAAGGTTAAACACTTGATATTCATTGGAGTTTGGCCCAAACAAGAGACTGGATCAAAAATGAAAGAAAAACTGAGGCTGACACTCCTCAAACGATGGTTTACACCCAACAGCAGCAAAGTGTAAACATATGAGTGACTCACAAGAGGACGATCTTGCGGTTGATGTCCTGTCTGAAGGGGAAGGGCGAAGGGAAGGTCTGCTGGCTGACCAGGTTGTCGCTCTGCTCCGGCGGGGTTTCCTCGCCATCCTCGCCCAGCTGCTGCTGCCATGTCGGGAGAGTCTGGACATCCACAAACTGGGAGCGAGCACCCAGAGGATCCATCCCCTCGGGCACTACGATCTCCGAGCAGCTGTGCTACAAGCAAAAGACTTATTTTTATTAACAAAGCCTAAAGTCAGAAACCTGAAATCTGCCTCAAAGGGCCTTAAAATCAGTCTGTGGGTGTTTACTTCTGCTGTGATGGAGTTTCCTCTCAGGATGCAGCTATGGAGAGGCTTTTTTTGTTTTTTCAACTTCAAGATTATTAAACAAGTAACCATATGTCTAAAAGTGTCTCCGGGCGGGATTAAAGACACACTGAAGGCTTTCCTGTGTGTGACAAATCCTGTCGATCCATCTCTCCGGCCTGACTGCAAAAGATCCTGTAATAGTTCCATGTTGTCATTATGTGATGAATTATGTATTATGCTTAGCTTCATCAAGTGTGTCGTCTTCAGTAAACAACAACATTTGTGAGTGGTGTTTTCTATGAACTTATAAAACACCAGTGAGCAGATGGATGGAGGCCTTCAACCTCCAACTAAAAACACCCTTCAGGCATGTTTCATGTCATTAAAAAAAATACTGTGCTCATGTTTGTTTGTTTTCATGTGAATTTTTTTTTTTTAAACTCTTATAGTTATATGTGCTTCCTCTTTACCTCTTAATAATTTCCAGTAAAATACAGATATTGGTAGTTTCGACTGAATTTCTTTTACTTTTATCATGAAAAATACTTTTATATTGTGGATGTGCACTTAAAGTTTGCGTGTCACTTGTACAAAAATCCAATTTTGGTGTACTCAAGTTGAACTGAGATTTCAGATGGATGCAGGGAACGTTTTGTATTTGGCTATGAGACACCAGAAAATGTTTTTTTTAAGAAGCCTAATAACACCAAGATGAATATCCGATATTTTAAACTACATGTGCCGCCATCAGTCTGACCAGCAAACTGACCAAGAACGCAGCATATAACAACGTTATGAGCAGATTACAGAAGCTGAGCTCCATGATTTATTGTATACAAGCATGACAGCGATGTCTGTGTTCAGAAATGTAAGTTAACGCCGGATCCAAACCGTCCAGAGAGCAGAGCAGAACCTCACATGATCCCAACCTAACACAGGAGGTTCAGTTAAAGTGCTGGAAGTTATCTGCTGTTTTGAAGCGGTCACACAGTCAGTTGATTTTTAGGATAATATTCGACACAAAATTGAATTTTGATTAAGTCATTTGTGGAAGAAACGAAATGCATTTTAAGCTCTTTCCAGCTTCTAAAATGAGAGAATTTGCTGCTTTTCTCGCTGATATTTAAATCATAAAATAAATAGTTTTAGTCCATTAACTGATTACTTGATGGACATAAAATCCATCACATACATATTGTCTCTGCTTCTTTCCTGTCTACTAAATCTAATATCTTTGTGTTATGGGTCGTTGTTGAACTTCCTTTTTATCTTCCACGTCCTTTGCCACACTAATGACAGCTGCATCAGAGGAAGCAGGTTTCTGTCACAGCTGCACATTATTCAAATAAACAAAAACACAGATTGGTCGTGAACGTGGTCGCAGCTTTGACCCCAACAAGCTGTCGTGCTTCTTTTAAAAAGATATATTCCCCCTCAAAAAACTAAACTTCCTGTCCTTCCTCAACCTATTTCCTTCGGCCCCGGAGGACACATGTTGTCTTCACAAACCGATGCAGACTATATTTTGGCTTGCAAAAAAGAAGCAGTTACATACCTTCCCGATGATATTTCCTCTTGACAGAGCTGATGTCCAGGCCAAAAATATTCACAAGAATAATCCAAAATTTGGACACGACAATTTTTAGACTTACGAAGTATTGTCGTTTCTAACAACTCTCATACCAGCGAACAAAGTGACCTCGACAGCTGCCAAAAAAATAAGTTTAAAAGTGCCAATTACCCGGGTTCACACATTTAACAAACATGCTAGGAGCTGAATGCTGCAACGTAAAGGTAGCTAAAGTAAATACAACAACATCCGGTTTGGAATTTCAAAATAAAACAAATCCAATCAAGCCGTCAGGTTTTCAGAGACACGAGGACCATTTTTTCCCCCTTTCCATGTATGGAATTTGTATTATTATTATTATTATTATTATTATTATTATTATTATTATTATTATTATTATTATTGTTCCTACTTTAAAATACAGTAAACATGCATGTTCCACATCGTCATACCGATCTTCAGGTTCGACCTGCTAAGCTGCTCTAACAGTACACACAGCTTTGGAGGTATAAAGTCCCCTTTGTTCAAGTGTGTGTTCTGATAACACACTTAGTGTAATGACATAACACATAGAGGTGAGTTGAAGGCTCTGAATAATGAACGGAGACTTGACGAGTTAAAATACAATCCCCCCGTATCAGATGTAAAAGTGGTCAGTTTTGAGACATTATTTTAATTATGTGAATTATTTATGACTTTATCAATGTCAATAGATTCAACACTTAGACACAAGTTTCAAGAGTCTACTTCACAGTTGCATATTGGACCGTGTTTGGTTTTCAAACAAGTTGTGATGTCATGAAATAATGCCCGTAACATGACCTGATTCATATGTTCTTACCTACATATTTTTTATATGTTATATATTACATACTATATATATAGTATAGTATAATATATATACATTTTTTACTGCTATTTTATTGCTTTTCTATTACTCTATTATTATCTTATTGCTTCTGTATGCTGCTGTAGTGAAACAATATCCCCTCGGGGCTGAATAAAGTAACTACCCTACCCTACCCTACCCTACCCTAACCTAACCTAACCTACCATGAATGGTGAATCAGGGTGTGGTACATGTTGAATGTGTTTGTCTAGAGCCTCTCACTTTCCTTTCTCCACGGGGACGTTTTTGTCATGTCCTAATATCAAAATTAATAGTATCACGCGCTTTTATTTTGTACGACCAGACAAACAAACTTCCGTTCTGGTCACGTTACTTCTGTCAGTAACTCGTGCGTCCTTCAGTTCATGATCAGCTGACTATTAAGCAAAAAAACACTTCCGCTGTTGTCTAGGGACCGATGGAAAGTCACTGCATTTCTACAAACCGTAAAACCCCTGCGAGACAAACAACTCTGACCAACGTTAAACAGACTAAATAATGACCTGCAACTACATCTGTGGATTATTCTGGAATATATTTTCCGAGAATCGGATCAGTGTAATAAAGTACAACGTTTTTTTTTTTTCGGTATTGCAGACATAACCAACAGAAAGATCGCGACTAAAAAAACTAAAAGAACCACAAACACAAAATGTGTTGTACACAGTTATGTTTTATGAATCCTGTTAAAATATAAGACGTACACAAAGCTCACATGGTACGTTACATCCTCCAGACACGCCTGGATCCTCCCGTCACTGCTCGTGTCTGTCTGTGATCGACTGGTTGGGTCTGATGCGGCTGCGCGAGGGAGACGACGCACGTTAGCCGGTAGCATCGGTTCAGAGCTAAGAAGACGAACTGAGCTGACGCGGACACGTCGCGCTTTCGACAGAAACGGTAACGTCGTCTGTAACACCTGCAGACATAAAGCCACGTTACGTTTGTTTACATGATGCACGTTTACGAGACGATGTCACCACGTGGGGAGAGAATCAACCGGGATGTGTTGTTGGGTGGACTCGATGTGTGGTGCAGCGGCAGCCGGGCGGGCGGGGTTTGACGCGATTATAGCTGATTCTAAGGCGAGAGACGCTTAACCCCGACCGAGCGGGCGATTCCTGGTTTGAAAACGAACGCTCCCCTGACTGAAGCCTACTCGGCTAAACGTCTACTTAAAAGTTTGCTGTATAATCACTCTTATTTAAAAAGCAGGATGTACAAACGTTAGATGCAGCAACATGACAATATACGTAATATATGTAACACAACATTTACACCACAGGAGATGGATGTAGCATGAAATACAAACTAACTGGACTGACACATTATGAGCTGTGTTTCAATACTTTAAACATGTTATTAATGTTGTTTAGCTCACTGTGGTAAATCACAAGTTCAATGTCTGACCTCGCTGATGCTCTTGTATCTAAAATCTGGTGGTCAGTATGGAGGCTGGTCAGACTGCATGTGAATCCCAATGGATCTGGGATGTATAACCATCATGGTGTTCACGTGCTTTTCCTCACGTGTGTCTTACGGATAATCGATAAGTAACTATAGTCACTATTTGTGGGACCGGTGGTCCGAAACCTGTCGGGGGCCTGTGAGAATTTAGAGGTGAGCCCGACCAGCTTTGATTGTGACTAATTATCATCATAAACTTTGACTATTATAATAGCTCTCTCTCTCTCTCTAGATATATATATATATATATCACTTTTCCACCTTCTGTATAACAGTTTTGGTTTTGAGTCAAAGCCTATTTTATGTATCTTTATTTGCCTTTATTCAAATGTTTGTCCAAAAACGCATGTTTTGTTAAAAATGACTGGACTGTTATTTCTACCCATCACTTGGACCTATTTAGTTTAATTGCCTCATTCTTAGAAGTTTCCAAGGAAGAAGGCATGTTGGGAAATGCTAATTTGTTTGTCCAATGAACTCTGGCAATTGGAGCAACTTTTGTTGATGTGGTGACAATTCTTTCTCAACTACTCTATTATTTAGCTTTTCAGCAAATAGACAAGTTTGGAGCATAGGCTAAGTGTGTGTGTGTGTGTGTGTGTGTGTGTGTGTGTGTGTGTGTGTGTGTGTGTGTGGAGCAGGAGCGTGCCCTTGTGTTTGGGGTTGAGGCGACAATATTTTCACATGGACCAATCACATAAACAATTAAAACACGTTTTGTAAGGACACACATTAAGAACCACTAAACAAAAGTAGGATTAAGTCCCTGAACTCGGTATAAAATACCTCAGACCCGCCATAGATTCATCGGGGAGTAGTCAAGGATCAACACAGGGCTTTTTCTATTCCATGAAGAGTGTGATCAATCAACGTCTCTTCTGTGTTCTTGTGAGGCAGGATCAAACATCACCTCAGACTGCCCGTCATGGGTTTGACCAAGCAGTATCTGCGCTACGTCTCCAGCGCAGTGTTCGGGGTAATCGGCAGCCAGAAAGCCAACATCACGTACGTGACGCTCCGAGGAGGGGAGAGAGGCCGCTACGTGGCCGCGGCTGCGTGTGAGCACGTCTTCATCTGGGATGTCCGAAAAGGGGAGAAGGTGAGATTCGGGCGCGGTTTCGACAGCACAGGAGGAAACATCCAGGTATCCGGTGAAAGTGTAATAAATTCCTGCCGTCGTCTTTCCGTCCAGGTCCTGATTCTGCCGGGCCAGAAACACGAGGTGACCTTCCTCTGTCCTTCACCTGATGGCGTTCATATCGCTGTGGGTTACGAGGACGGCGCTGTGAGGATCTTCAGCCTGCTGAACGGCGAGAGCAACGTCTCCTTCAATGGCCACAAGTCGGCTGTCAGCGTCATACGCTACGACGCGCTCGGGGCGCGGCTCGTCACCGGATCCAAGGTCAGGAATGCGGGATTGTCTCCGTCTTTTTTTTTTTTTACATGTTTACATGTCTTAAAAGTGTTCTTTGTGACGGGGTGTTGAGGAAACAGCAACCCCAGAGATCAAGATGAGAATTTAATTACACATGATATAAAATGTCACCAAAGACAAATGTGTTCAAATCAGAAGAAGATAAATTGGCGTTCAGATTGTTGACGGGTTTTGCTTGCTCTAAAAAAACTGCTTCTTCTTTTGTTGATTGGTTGCCACACTATTATGTCTTCTCTCTTCCATCAGGACACAGATGTGATCGTGTGGGACATCATCAACGAGTGCGGGTTGTACAGGCTGAAGGGCCACAAAGACCTCATCACACAGGCCTTGTTCCTTAAAGACAAGAACCTCCTGGTCACATGGTAATTGTCCTTGCACCTGAAGCCCTGATGTCTTGACTGATTGATTTACTGATATAAAGTAGGCTCTAAAAACAACACAACAGAAGGTGCGATTAAAAAGTTCAGAGACTGCTCCTGTTGTGCGTGAATGGAGTGCAGCACAGTGATGCACATGAAGCGGTGGGAAGATAAAACTGTTGTAAGTATTCCAAATTATGTCGCTTGATCAGCTTGATCAGCACTATGGATTTGAGCAAAGGTGTGCATCAAAGTTTGTGTGAAACTCCAAAAATTGGCCAATTAGACCCTTTATGCTTCAGAAAGTTTACGGCGATGAAGCAATGAGCCGGTTGAGGTGTTTTGAGGGGAAGAACTTCACTGCTCAAGACCTTTTTGGTTTGTCACAGGTGCAGTCTCTGAAGTTTTTGGTTAATAGATAACTGAAAATATTTCAACGAGGATCTGTGAGGACACATAGTGAAGATAAGCAGAGGTTTCTCTGGACTATTTAGGGGCAGCATGGCGGTCCAGTGATTGGCTCTGACTACACTGCTGTGATTGGTTGTCTCACTGTCAAAAAAAACCCTAAAAACCATAACAACTGATCGTCCCGCTGATCCTATCTATTTGGTAATTTTGTAATGACACGTACAGTGATGTGCTGAGTTGCTCCACTACATGACCTCGATGCAAAGAGGCCGCTTTTAAAACCTGTATGTGGGTTTAATTTATACTTTTAGATAAAATGACTCAAACATTATGATCTTAGATGGGATGTGATAAATTATGTTTTATGTAATCTAGTCGTGGATTCTACAAATATAACCTTTAATAACATTAAGTACACCCTCAGGTAAGACTGCTCAAAACAAGTCTTAGTAACTACAGTGTTACTAACAGTGTGTGTGTGTGTGTGTGTGTGTGTGTGTGTGTGTGTGTGTGTGTGCGTGTGTGTGTGCGTGTGTGTGTTGTGCAGCTCTAAGGACAGTTTTGTGAAGTGGTGGGATTTGGACACACAGCACTGCTTCAAGACCATGGTTGGCCATCGCAGTGAGGTGAGAGGCTTCCTACTACTCGACATACGGTCATTCATAACTGCACTGACTGCTACATTTTAAAAGCCTCACAGAGGATGCTGTAGAGGAATAAAACGGCTCTCCTCCAATCAGCACCTGACGCTGATCCGCATTGACTTCCTTAAGTAACGGTTCTAAATTGACCAAAAGAAGGAAGCCTTACTTGGTGGTTAGAGGATGACACAAATGGTTTGGACCAAGGAGGTACGTAGTAGAAGAACCAGATTACCTGGATTATTTTATCTGGCAAACATTAGTCTGAATTAGTTAAACCCTGTTTAATATAAAGCCCACGTTACTGACACGCACCTTGATTTCCTCTGGCTTTTCAGTCCTGCTGGTTCCTGGAGCAAATCTAATGTAGTTTGAGTCTCCATGTTCACTGAAAGTTAGTTATAGTCAGGGGAAGATATTATGTGTTGGATAGTGACACTAACTATATTTAACATCTGCACTACATGTTTTAGTTTTAGAGGTTTTTCTTTGGTCTTCTAAGATTCTTCATCGGCTGCAAACAAAAACATCCCAGTGGAATGTTAATATTATGTCTAACTTGGCTTTGTCCTACCGAATCTATGTGACAGTATATACTTGTGTGTGTGTGTGTGTGTGTGTGTGTGTGTGTGTGTGTGTGTGTGTGTGTGTGTGTGTCTCAGGTGTGGGGCATGGTGCTGTTGAACCAGCAGAACAGACTGTTAACAGGCTCGGCAGACAGCGAGCTTCGAGCCTGGGACATCAGCTACCTGGAGGAGGTGAGGAAGAACTCAGCAGGCACCTTTGTTCTCAGCAGCTTTTCTACTCACTAACTTGGGAAGTTTGCCTGAAACTTATAACCAGCACGGCAGAATAAAAAGCTCCACCTACGGAAACTTTACCAAAAGAGAAATCGAACAGTCCTTTTAGGATTTGTCGCAGCTGTTGCAATGTTGTAAAGACTCTGTTTATGTGCTTCCATCCTGCTCAGGAAAAAGCAAAGGGAGAGCCAAAGGTGAAGAAGGGGAAAACTCTGTTGAATGATGATGATGATGATGATGATGAAAACAATGAGGAAGCGGTGGATGAAAGTCTTGAAGAGGTACGGTCGTAGTCATTAATTTATTCTTTTGAGAAAACACTGCAATCAAATTTTCAACAGGACTCTGTTCCTTTTAATCGTAATAAATGTGTCAGACGGATAGAGAATGCATCTCTGGTTGATCAGATGGAGCCATGAGTCACTCTCTCAAACTAGGAAGCAACAAAGTCGGTTTAAATGTGATTCATTTTAAGATGTACTTCCAGATTTTTACTCTCGCTGATGATTTTTTTATGCGGAGGCTTCCAACAATGTTTCACATTTCCCAACAACAGCAAAATATCTTACCGAACTCAAATCTTTTCTTCCTGTTCTTGTCTTTAAATGTTGTCTCGTCTGTCTTTCTTCCGTAGCGTATCCTGAGTTGCAAGAAGGCCGGCTCCATCCTGAGAGAAGCCAGAGACCGAGCCGTCTCGCTGACCACAGACTCCAAGGCCAGAGTCATCGCATGCCACGTGAGTGTCGATGCGTCTTCGGGTTCCCTCAGACTGGTCATGAAATGTCTGGAACACACAGTGCAGAAAATGTCTTGAGTTCCTTCAGAGTCGGAGAATTTTAAGAGAAACCAAATGTAATATAATCCACATCTATAACAACCAAAAAAAACTGTACCTGATTTAAATCTGGCCAGCATGCCCTTCGAAGTGGCCCCCATGTGCAGCGATACACTGCTCCCGACACTACTGAATGCTGGGAACACCACCTGGAGGTCAAGCACCATCTGTGATTCACACGGCATCAAACAGTGATCCTGCAGCTTGAACTTCATTTTGGGGAACAATGAGAAGTTGCAGGGAGCCAAATCTAACAAGTAGGTGTTGCGGGGACAGACGATGGTGTCGGTATGAGCTGGCAGATTCCCATGTTGGAGAACCGAAGTGCCATTGTGCCGCAGTTCAGGTAGTCTGCAGCGAATGTTTTCCCGTCAGACGCCTCCGAAAATCAAAGTACAACTCATTGTTCACAGTTGGACTCTGGGGGACAAATTCACGGTACACAACCCTGCCAATGTCAAAGAGAACCACCAGCTTGCTCCTGGTTGAGCTCCAGACCTGATGCAACCTGTCTTGGACAGTGAAGTTCTGCCCTTCTTGAAATGCAAATGTCACTCAAAACACTTTCTGAAGCATTTCAAGAGTTCCAGTTATTGATTTTCTAAGTTTGACGCAAAATCTGATATGCACATTGTGTTCAGGTCTCAAATACACCCGTAGTCCCAAAAACACATGTAACGGCGCTGATATTGATTGACGTGTATCACTGCTGTATTCCTTAATGTGCGACAGGAGCAGTCTGGCAACTATTTGATTGCATCTTATACTGAGATGTAGAAATGTGTTTTCAGTTTATGAAAGTCCCTTTGCAGAAGGAATGCTCATTATATCATATAAAGGTCATCATTTTACCATCACATGCTCAGATATCAGAACTGTTTTTTGTAAATGATGCTGAAGGAAGAAAATGTTCAGATTCAACTGCCAACTGTTGTCCTATTATTATTATTTTTTTTTTACCTCTGCCCACATGACTGGGCTGTTTAATACGATTCAAGATGGACTCAAAATATTTATTTGCCTTGTTTTTTTGTTGTTGTTTTTTTAAACAGGAACGCTGTTTGCTAACAGTTGATTTCCTCTCATGCTGACTGGTGCGTCTCAGCACTCAGCTGGCTGCCAGCTGTAAAATAAACGGTTCCATTTACATGAAGCAGTTTGAAGCAGCACTTTGTTATCGTCTGCAGGCTCAGAAGCTGGATTCACTGGGACATCTTAACATTGTTGTTTAGTAGTTTTAAATACAGTCAGTGCACTTTGGGACTTTAAATGAATGGTTGATATTGACTTTCCACTGTAGTTACAGGCTAATTAATGCTATACGTACCCCTCTCGCCTCTGCCAGGGCAATGACTCGGTGCTGGAGCTCTTCACCGTGCTGTCAGAGCAGGAAGTGCAGAGAAGGATGAACAAGAAGCTGAAGAAAGCCAAGAAGAAGGCAGCCAAGTAAGAACACACATGACTGTTACTTCTGTTTAGTTCCTTTGGGAGGTTTACATGTTTTCTTTTGCTGTTACCACTGCTGCAGCTAATACCACTGATAATAATGCTGAGTATACACTTTGACCCTGTGAACGCACCCATTGAGATCTGCTCAGACCTCATTCAGACGGGGTCTGGGACACATGGTCCTGTTCTTTTAGCAGTGTGAACACAAATATCTCCTAAGCTACATTGAACAACCACCTACTCAGCATACATCCTCTTCATAAGCAGAAGTAGGAATTCATTCACGGGCCAATGATGTCATATTACAGTACGAAACAAGAAGAAGAAGCCACTTGTTTTGATTTCTTCTTCTTTTTTTAATTTACTTCAGATGAGTCAGTGAAAGTGCGTTGTTGCCTCCCAACACGTTAAAATCAACAATGTATTTTGGTCAAATGAAAATGATGAATGTGTTTATTTACATATAGAGCAGGGAGGCAAAATCCAATGACAATGACATTACTTCGCCCATAAATGCAGTCGAATGTTGTTACATGCTGTGTTGCTGCCCCCTGCTGTAGAGCTCAGGAGGATGCAGGCGAGGAAACTGCAGAGCTGGTGGTGGAGAGGGTGCTGAAGGACGAGATCATCAGACTAACAAACATCAATGCCTCTGCCAAGATCAGGTCAGTGTGGAGCAAAACATATCAACACTTTAGAGGTTAGAGAGGTGATCATGTGGCCAGCAGACTCCAGGTTTGAACTCCAGACAGACTTAGAAAAACGCCAAATGAAGCACTGAAAAGCTCAGTCGAGTCCCCCAAATTAAACTCTGAATTACCTGTGTTAGCTGTAATATGACTGGTAACAAACATCTCCTCTGTCCCCTGTTAGATGGGTGGACTGCCTGTCGTGTGCGGGCGGTGAGCTGAAGGTGGCGCTGCTGCTGCAGAACAACACCATCGAGACCTACAGCCTGAAGACTTCCAACAAAACCCCGACGGCCGACAAGACGGCTCGCCTCACGCTCGGCGGTCACCGCACCGACGTCCGCACGCTGTCCTTCAGCTCCGACAACCTGGCCGTCCTCTCCGCCTCCGGAGACACAGTCAAAGTGTGGAACAGGTGACGCGGCCTCAGACCCAGCGAGTCCTGGACATGTCTGTGATTGTGATTGGTCTTCTAACTGTCCCGCCCACCCATCCTGTCACAGGTCAACTCTGCAGGTGATTCGCACCATGGCCTGCGAATACGCCCTCTGCTCCCTCTTTGTGCCCGGAGACAGACAGATAATCCTGGGAACAAAGGTATTTGGACATAAACCCATTTGCTCAACTCAGTCAGACGTCACTTCAAATGTTGATGTAATTTGTAGGAAACATTTAGGCTTAAATTTTCATCCATGTAGACCTGAGCAGATCCCAGTTTTTGTATTTTAATCTGACGTGTCATTTAATCACTACCTGTGGGGAAGGTGCTGTTTGTGAGGCTGTAGACTTTTATGCCTGTTAAAAATTGTCTCTTGCTCATCTTTGTGGTCGCTGAATGCTGTTTTCCCCGTGACAGAGCGGGAAGCTGCAGATCTTCGAGCTGGCCTCAGGAAGCCTTCTGGAGACTGTAGATGCCCATAACGGAGCCGTGTGGTCCCTGTGCCTCGCCCCGGACCAGGTAAACCTCACCCTGCTGGTCTGGCTGAGTGTCTGTCTGCAGTCCTATCCTTTTTCTTATTAGTTCCTAATACATCATATCTTTACATTAGAATTGTTGGCTTTTGTATGGTGCTTCATTTGTTGTGTGTGTGTGTGTGTGTGTGTGTGTGTGTGTGTGTGTGTGTGTCCTGTAGAGGGGGATCATCTCAGGAAGTGCAGATAAGAAGGTGAAGTTCTGGGAGTTTGAGCTGATAAAGGACCAGATGACGGGCCAGAAGTAAGTCAAAACCTTGTTCTTTTGGTAGATTTCAAATGACCTCATATGACCCTTACATCTTAAATCAAGTCATCAACTGCAACAGGGGTTTTCTACTGCAACAAAACTTTTTTTTCTTGGTAGAAAGTGTCTTTACTTCTTTTATCATTGAATTGAAGATGTGGAAAAACAGTCTTTAGTTTAGCTTTTACAAAGAAGTAGTTGGTTTTAAGTCATGAGACGACTTCTGTGTGTGTGTGTATGTGTGTGTGTGTGTGTGTGTGTGCGCGCGCGCGCGTGTGTGTGTGTGATACAGGAGGCTGACGGTGCAACACACTCGCACGCTGCAGCTGGAGGAGGACGTCCTGTGTGTGAAGTTCTCTCCTGACCACAGACTGCTGGCTGTGTCTCTGTTAGACTGTACTGTGAAGGTCTTCTTCACAGACACACTGAAGGTACACACACACTCCACACAGAAGAATACAACAGCGTGTGTGATGTACTCAGTGTTTATGAGTGGTGTCAGATCATGTATACATCATAACTAACCGCTCTCCTTCCCTTCAGTTCTTCTTGTCTCTGTATGGACACAAGCTGCCTGTGCTCTGTCTGGACATCACTCATGTGAGTACTCTTATCAGCTGCTTTTAACAATAATAATAATAACAAGGGTGATGATACACTTTACTTTGGAACACAGTCATAGTCAACAAGTATAACAATTAGTACCCATTTAAAAAAAAAAAAAAAAAAAAAAACTAGTAGCCAGATCATTTCCAGTTTCCAATCTCCATTCATTATGGTCACATCTAAGCTGGGATGAAGTACTCTGTTGTTGTGGTTTTTTTTAATCAGCTCTAGAAACAGTTGAATTTTCTAGTAATCTTAACTTGATCAGATCTGTTGTGTAATTCTGCCTTTGTGATCATTTAAAGAGGTCCTGTGGAGTTTTCTTGTAAGCAAACAAAAGTTTTGTTTATATTCAGTGTTTCTGCACCAAAATGCATTCTGAGCATCCCTGAGGTCTGAGAAACATCGTGCATCATGTTTACTTTCTAGCAGCCTTCTTCTTTCTGGCACCAAACAGATTGAGGGACCCCCTGAGAGGAACCTCCCACTAGAACTACACACCTTCAAGGGCTTTTTTTTCTGTCTGCATTCACACTGCCAATAGCAACACTGAAATGCTGGAAGCTTTCCGCTAGTAGATAACAGACAGACAGACAGACAGACAGACAGACAGACAACAACAACAATGATCCATTTGGTCAATATATTTAGAATATTTTCACCCTGTCAGACAGCCCATTCTGTAGCATTGTATCTCTTCAAAGCCACCAGACTCCTTTAACCAAAACTAGTAGCATAAGTTTAAACAACACCAAAGTCACCGATTGAGGCATCAGTGGACCAACAGCGACTGTAAGAGTAAGAGTCTGGTGGCTTTAAAGAGAACAGGTGTCTAATGGCAAGGTAAAACAGGGACCCAATCACCGTCCACTTACTCCTTAGAACTATGATGTTTCTTATTTCCTGTAGTGCGACACAAAACAGTTTTACTTCCTCCAACAGTTCCTAAAATTGCAAAAAACAGCTCCATAGCTCTACTAGAGCTCCAAAACTCCAGTGAACCTTTAAAAATTTCTCAAGACTTCTTTATTTACTAATACTATAACCCCCCCCCCTCCCCCCCCCCCCCCCCCGACCTTTTGTTTGTGTTAACCAGGATAGCACTCTTATTGCCACTGGCTCCGCCGACAGAAACGTGAAGATCTGGGGTTTGGACTTCGGCGACTGTCACCGCTCCATGTTTGCTCACGACGACAGGTACCGCCCGACAGCCAAACAGTCAGAGGGTCACTGCAACAAGGACGGTTTTTGATCAAATATGTGGTGATGACATCATTTTCAGAGCTGTTTAGTTTCAAGCTCTGACCTCGTGTGTCGTACTCAGGGACTCTGATCCGTGTCCTGTAACTCGTCCTGTGACTTCACCCGAGCTGTTCTCTGATCTCACCGCTCATCTGTTCTGTCATGGATCATCTCACTTCCTGTCCTTGGTGTTTTCTTTGTCAGCCTTTTCATACATTTTGATTTCTTCAGTGTTTATTTTACTTTCAGCCTTTTATTTTATCAATTTCTTTCTGTTTTTCCATCTTAGTTTTCCCTCCTCGTGTCCTTTTTGATCTGCGTTCCCTCCTGCTTCTCGTTGTTTCCTCCTTTTGAGTTCCTGCTGATTTTGTCATTCTGTCTTTTTGTTACTTTTACAAATTATTCAAATGATTTCTTATTTACTTGTCTGACATCTGTTCTCCTCCATCTTTCTGTTTTGTGTCTCTGCAGCGTCATGTTCCTCCAGTTTCTCCCCAAGACTCATTTATTCTTCACAGCGGGGAAGGACAAGAAGATCAAACAATGGGACGCCGACAAGTTTGAGCTCATCCAAACACTTGAGGTGACTCTCTTCTCTCCATGATGTTTAGGCTCCAGTGCCTAAAGGTCACCTGGCAGGGTTCCTTCATAACCCAAATACTGATATGAAATACTGACTACACCTCCTTCATCAGCTGTGAAACAGATTGACCACACAAAGTGATGTATCCAACACCTGGTGCCAACAAAAGCTCAACACAAGTGTCTTTAATTAGTCTCAGACTGAGGCAGTTTTCATTCACTGTCCAGCCCCACATTGTTTAAATAGCAAATTGTGCTTGCGCTCATCTGAGCTCTGATCGATCATAAAATGAGGTTTGGTCAGGTGCATTGTTGCTGCACATCTATCTTGAGGCAGCAGGAAGTGACAGACCAACAAAAACTTGGTCTAATGTCGCTGGTGCAGTTTTTATTGCAACTTCACAAACTCATTGCTCGTTACACACACAAGGATGAAAAGCAGCACACAACCATGAAAAATAGAACGACAACGTGAAAGATTATTCTTGTTTATATCAGTGTTTGCCCAATCAGATCCATTTCCTCTACAGAGAAGCATTCTTTCCCACTATTTGGCAAATCTGCTGTTATAATAGCAATCTGCCAAGCTGCATGTGAACGTTGCTTTTAAAAGGAACGGAAGATGACGGTCTCATTATTTTATGATACTCCCAAAACATACCTAATATTCATTAAAGAAGTAAGTAACACCTCTTTAATCCATGTACTGTATGTATGTTGTACTTGCACTCCTCTCCTCTTTAACCAAGATGATTTGGAGACATCCTAAATGCACCTTCATTAAAATATAACTCGTAAACTGGATTCCATGTGTTGGCCGACAATACAGCAAAGGATTTCTGGGGATCCCCCAGGTTGGTAGGTTGTCAATAGTCAGTTAAAAATAAACATTTAATGTACATTATGACACAATTTTGTAAAAAGATTTGACCTGAAACTAGCATCAGAGGAAAACGTCACTTTGTTACAGAAATCGAAAGAGTTGATCCTCAGGTGACCCTGAATGTCGGCACCAAATTTTATGGCAAGCCATCCAATAGTTGTTAAATGGTTTCAATTCTAGATGGACTGATGGTGGTTTTTAGGGTGTTACTAGATTGTTTCTAGATGGTTCTTGATAGTTGGCAGGAAGTCCATGTTTCTAGCTGTGCAGTTTGTGTCTTTACACAGCATGAATTGTACCGTTGTGTTTCGTCTGCACTGTAACACTGTTCCTGTCCTCTGTTCCTCGCAGGGCCACCATCGGGAGGTTTGGTGTCTGGCCATCAGCCCAAACGGCGACCACCTCGTGTCCTCATCTCACGACAAGTCTCTGCGTCTGTGGGAGAGGACGCGGGAGCCCATCATCCTGGAGGAGGAGCGGGAGATGGTGAGGTTGGAGGGCGGAGCTGACGCAGACATATGAACAATGATTGACATAAATGCACTTTGTTAAAACAAATGTCTGTGTTCACAGGAGCGAGAGGCAGAGTTTGAGGAGAGCATGGCTAAAGGAGATGTGCCTGTGGTGAGCGCCCCGTTTTCAACCTCCAAATCTAATCAGCCATCTTAATGTTTCCTACATGAATGACATCGCCTCTCACTGGCCTTTTTCTAGAGTCAGATTAGAGATTTTGGTTGTAGGGATGGTTCAAAACCAGATTCCAGTTCCTGTAAACTGCAAAAGATTTGGCCAAAATACAAGAAGAAAGGACTGAATTTGAGGAAATAATGACTGAATACTAATGAAATTATCTGTCTATGCTGCTAGTTTATTATATATTACATGAAAACTTAAATTAAGTTGGTTCCAGTGTAGAAATAATTAAACTCTGATTATTGAGAGAAAACATTTTTTTTTTTAGATGAAATGACTTGAGATCAGATTCACTACAGCAGAGTAATAAGAGAAACACACAGAATATTAGCAAAAATCTTTATAATTTTTTTTTTTATAAATAATACTACCACACTAAAAAAGGAAGGAACAAGAGAATAAATCACTAATTTAAGTTGAAATGACTTCATTTAGTAGTGACTTGAAACAAGTTGCCTCAAGCACATATTTTAATTTTGATTTAATACCAGAACTTAATTTAAAGATTTCCAATTTGACATTCAACTATTCACACACACACACACACACACACACACACACACACACACACACACACACACACACACACACACACACACACACACACACACAAATGGTCAGGACCCTCTTGGGATTCAGTGCGCCACTGGGAATCGATCCATCCAATGACTTAACAATTACTGGGAAACGTGCTCTAACTAGTCTGTAAGTCTTTATAGTGTTAGTAATTGTAGTTTCAAGACACGCTGCTTAAAGTAAGGCTTCTACAGCTGTAAAGTTTTACAGACATTTTCCTTGTATCCAGTTAAAAGTAACTTAAATAAAGACAAAGAAGCTTATCGGGAAAAGTGAAGTGATATTTACTTGAATTAAGTCAAATGATCTTCCTGAGGAAGCTTATATGATCCATTTATACAAAACAATTACAAATAAACCACGTAGATTATATATCTCAATATAACATTATTTTACTTGGTTACAACCACAGACACAGTGTCTGCAGTGTATTAACTACACTCTGCCAAAAATGACAGCCCATAACCAACCAGTCAAAAGTCCTGCTTAGATGACAAGTTCACAGTATCTGCTAATAAAACACAACCCGACATCGCTGCATCGTAGACTCATGTCCTCTACAGTATCTGTGTCAGAGTGGATTCTCAGCTGTAAAAACAACACAGTTAGCTCTTAAGTTAACACCTTTTATGTGTATTCATGCTGTACATAGTCCCAATTAAACAATAGACTTATTCTCACCTGCTCAGTTAGGTGAATTTAAGAAAATTAAGAATGACCACCAGCTTGTTTGGTTTGGTTGCCTGTCTAAATCTGTTGTGCTAAGCAGTGTTTTCCTCCACAGGTACCCGGAGAGACTCAGGGAGAGGCGGCACCGGCCAGCAAGAAGACCGTAGAGACAGTCAAAGCTGTGAGTTCACTTCACCTCTTCTACCATGAATATGTGATGTGAATATCAAGACAGTTTAAGATTGTAGCTTTTAGTTTTAGGCTGTAGTTGATGTTGCTGACAATATAATAATGAATTAGTTGTACTCCAAACCCTCCTGTCGGGTACTCAGGCAGGTGAAAACCACGTCTCTGATGGTTAAATCTGCAGATTAGCAGGTTTTTGTGCTCTTTGTTGATATTCTTCCTGTTGTGCGATCTCTTTGCAGGCAGAACGGATCATGGAGGCTCTGGAGCTTTACAAAGAGGAAGGCTGGAAGATGGAGGAGCACAAATATGCCTGTGAACATGCAGGCAAAGAGGTAGACATGATTCACTAATTGTACTTTTTGCAAGCTTGGGTGTTCCCCATGTTAGAAACATTAGGTGTGAGGGGGTGGAGCTTAACATCCTGTCTGAATAAGGCAGGTCGATGCTGTGCAGGTTTGATTGGTCCAGCAGCTAAAACTGAGTTTTTTGTTGTTGTTGTTTTTGAACAAATACAAAACTTTGCTGTGATGCTGTAAATTGTATTAAATAGATTTATTGTTTTTTGAACTTTCTTTCAGCTTCATTATATTTCTTTTTCTTTCTTTCTTTTTTTCTTTCTTTCTTTCTTTCTTTCTTTCTTTCTTTCTTTCTTTCTTTCTTTCTTTCTTTCTTTCTTTCTTTCTTTCTTTCTTTCTTTCATTTTACTGATGTCAGTGTTATCATTTTTTTGTTTTGCAGCTTCCTCCACCAAAACCTAATCCTATCCTTGTGGCCTTTGGAAATATTTCAGTAAGTGAGACGACGATGAAGAAAAAATGTCTGGCTAACATTGCCTCTACCTACCTGATATTATTTATATCAGTAATATAGATATTATATGAATTGATATATAAAAAAATAAACCTAAACATCTTATTGTTGAAGTTGTTTTATCTGATAACTGAGTCTCTATCATCCCTCTTTTAGCCGTCCCGCTACGTTTTAGAAGTCATAAGGAAGGTCCGATCGAGGTGAGATTTCACTCAGATTTTTCCGGTGAAGCTGATTTCCATCCGTCCGTATTGTTCTGTGCATTTAAAAACACCCTGTGGGGTTTTTCCCTCCTTTTCTTTGTGACCCCAGTGAGCTGGAGGTTTCTCTGCTGGTGCTGCCGTTCCCTTACGTTCCCCAGCTGCTGAAGCTTTTCAACAGCTACATCCAGCAGGGCCTGCAGGTGGAGCTCGTCTGCCGCTGCCTGTTCTTCCTTCTTAAGTGAGACCTACTCGTGTGTGTGTGTGTGTGTGTGTGTGTGTGTGTGTGTGTGTGTGTGTGTGTGTGTGTGTGTGTGTGTGTGTGTGCGCGCGCGAGCGCTCTGCTGCTGTTGTGCAGCTCTCAGCACAGTTTTGTGGAGTGGTGGGATTTGGAAAAAGAAAATATTTTTTGTGTGGTATTTAAATGAAATATTAATTCTGTTTGCTCCTGGTCACCAGTTAGCCTCCAAAACTTTGAGCTGAGAAAAAACATACAAAATATGTCTGTGTGAGGAATTTCTTTGTCTGCTTCTCCAGGTTTGGTAGAGCAAAGCCAATAGTTAATGTAGCTGCTGTTCATTGTTGTTAGCTGACACTGTTGTTTGTTTCTTTGTAGGATCCACTTTGGTCAGATCTCCAGTAACCAGATGCTGGTTTCTGTCATCGACGAGCTGCGGACCAACACGCTCTCAAAAGTGCGAGAAATCAGAGTAAGTAACATCTGGAAACGAGAATTTAGTCACCAAACAAAGCTGTTGGTGGTTTTAACCTTCACAGAGTCTCGTCTTCGTTACATATCGTCACCGTCCCGTTTCCTCACCAGCTCTTCTCTCCCTGTGTTTCAGGATGTGATGGGCTTTAACAGCGCCGCCCTGCAGTTCCTCCAGCGGGAGATTGAGAGCAAAGAGGACGTGACCTTCTTCGCTGACGCCACAGGCCGACTGGACGAGAAGAAGAGGAGGAGGAGGAAGAGGGAGAAGGCCGTCCTCACCATCGCCTGAATTATAATGAAGATTATTGATTTGTTTCTGCAGAAACATCAACTCTTCATCTCTTTCAGCTTCATTTTTTGTATGTTATGAAATCCTGATGTAACCAAGTGTTCTTCAGAGACACGCTTCATTTCCCAAATAAACGGCGTCCAAGCTTTTCTCACAGCTCTTCGGGTTTTATTGGGGGCCTTAAAAAACAAATAAATCCTCCACGACAGAGAGAAATGTAGTGAGCATACGCAGCAGCAGCTCCCCCTGCTTCTACACTTCATCTTTAAATGGATGCCAGCGCTGCGTTCATGAACACCACACACAAAGAACACGTATGATTTAAGATGCTTTCTGTCCTACAAGCCTACAGGGAGCCATTCGGGCCCGGAGCCGGACCGGGTTAAAGATGGTCTGGACATGAATGGAGTTTGGAAACCTGTCAGAGACTACCTGAGCTGCAGACCACCTGGGTGTGACCACTGAGCTAAACTCCCATGATTCCTGTGGCCTCACTGCTGCCATCCACCACTGAAACCAGGGAGATGTGGCTTGACTTTATGGCTGCAGTAACTTGACCTGAATTTATGATCCCATGGCCCTGTAGATGTGGTAAATATATTTCATAGCCGGGGAGAAAAATCTTGCTTCTCAGTTTTCAGTTGTGTGTGTTGCTGAAAATGTTTTTTGAATGTTAATCCTTTGGCCTTCAGAGAAGTTTCACACCCACATCAGACACTTCATTTTCCACAGGTGTGTTTATTCCCCTGAAGATAAAACACCTCTCGCTCACTGTTCATGTTTTAATCTCACAGAGGACAAAAAACAAATTAACTGTATTTAGAGGGTTGTAAAGAAACAAAAAAAAAGCCTGCAGCTCTTTATGAGGCTGGATTTGGTCTCAAAGCTGTAAATGTCACACCTTTCCAAAATTAAAAATTCTTCGGGAAAATCCTGGGCCGCGCTCTCACACACTCTCACAGCACTGACACGGTATTAGCACCCAGCAGGGGTTTAGATCAATCGTCACCAACTGATTAAAATGCAGCAATTAAGTGAGAGCTTTCAATCTGCCAGTGTGATTCATTTTAATTTGTGCCAAAATGTGAATCACTGTGACATTTAACTGAACCGTAGAGAGGTGAGAGTACAACATGTAGTTGCGATCATCTGAATATGAAATCTAAATGCTGTATTTTTGAGGTGTGTTTTGATCAGCAACAGAATCTAATGCAAAGGAAATTAAATGAACTTTACTTATCTGCCCAACAGTCTTCTTCTTTTTTTTTTTTTACAATGTTTTACACACCAGTGTGTTTGTGAGCGAGTAACTGCAAACCTCATTTTCAAGTTTGTGGTGTTTACATCAGGCTTTAGGTTTGACTTGTATTTCCAATCTATTTCTAGTAAAATGTTAAATGACCTAACCCTAAATACATCATCTTGATTTATGAGCAGATGCTTAAACATTTAAATATAATGAAGACTGCTTTTCTAAGGATTTATTTTAGCCCACAACAGCATTTGACAAGCTTGTGCTTATTCTCTACGAATACGAACCATAAACTTTGTGGACTTAAAATGTACAGAATATGAGTTTTACTGCAAGTGCTGTCAAGCTTCCCTATTAAATTACATTGGTTGACATCTAATCTACAAAGAAAGATAATGTTGTCTCTCTCTTGCTGATGCTCATGTGCTGTTAGTGAGTCCTGCATTGTGGACTTAAACAAAAACAGCACAAAAGTTAAAGAAAAATGAAAACGTTTACAAGAAAAATAAACCAAAACAAAGATCAACACAAAGAGAATGCGAAGAAAGTGGTTCAAAAGAAACCTTTCTACAAACACAACTAAATACATTCTTAAAACCCCTATACAACATTAAGGTGAAATAAGACTATACTTTACAAAATTAAGTTTTTAATTCCAACACAAAAAAGATTACCGAGGTCATTTATAATCCATTAAAAAAAGAACAAAAAGAAAAATTCACTGACTTTGAGCTGCCAGTCAACATGAGAGATTGAGGCAGTGGCTCAAAGACAAAACAACATTTAGAACAAATTGACAAGACAGAGACGCAGATTATTTATTTCAGATTTGGAACGCAAATTTTCTGAAAAATAATTTACACTTTCCTGAAATGTAATTTCACATAACATAAATATTTGTTTTTGGACCGCAGCCCTCCGTCCAGATTAATTTTGGGCCCTTCAAAGGAAGGAATTAGGTCTCTGATACTTGTACTTTACCTGAGTTTGATGCTACTTTATACATCAACTTCCACTGGTAAATATTGTTTTGCTCCTCCACCACATTTATCTGACAACTTTAGTTACCTGTTACTTGTCAGATCAATATTTTATAAATAAAACACATTTTCAATTTCTATATATACATTAATGTACATTGATTGGACACTTCAGCAGCATCATGTGGTGAAATCAGCTCAACCATGACAGCATTTAAAAAACTATCCATGTAGGCTCCATGAAAAAGAAGTCATATTTATATCTGATAAATATAACACTTTAAACTAAGCTAGTTTAAATAATGAGCATTTTTACTTTTTATATTTTAAGTAACATTTTTCTGACAGTACTTATGCACTTTTACCACTGTATTTGCTCTACAAGGACACATTTCAATGAGAAGGGACAGGCGGGGCATTGTCACAGTGAAAAATGTAATAGGCAGCATGAGCTCATGCACAAAGATACTGCAGCTCTTTTTTTTTATTCCTTAATCTGTTTCAGATTCTCATATTGACCTGAATATCAAACAACTCCCTTATGTTTCTGTTTTCTTTTCTCTTTTTTTGGGTATCAAATCTGTTCTAATTAATATTTTTAAACTCTCCATGTTGACTTTCAAATCATGGTATTTTGAATACTGGACTTTTACTTGTAATTTAGTTTTTAGGGCCTGAGCACCGATAGTGCAAAAAGGAATTATTATTCTGCGGTTATTATTCTCCGTAAACAACTGCATTTTTGGCAGCTTTATTATGTTGAAAAACTCATGAAAGTTGGTACACATGTCTCTCCAGGTGAACATTTTTTTATTTTAGTGGAGTTGCGAGTGGCCGTGGCCTAATGGCTCGCTGGCGCTCCCTAAACATGACTTTCTTTTCATAATTTGGACAACATGGTATAGTACGATTTATTTTTTTAAAGTAACGACAAAGAGGGTGCTCGAACCAACCACAAACCTTCTTGCTGAGAGGCAGCTGTGCTAACCACTGCACCAGTGGTTAGCACGGCAGAATATCTCCTGAGGAGATTGGTGCACCACCAATCTCCTCAGGAGATATTCTGCATTGAGACATATCCTTGGCTCACTGCAACCTATAACTCCACCGTCCACAAATATTCATTCAAATGCGACCAAAATTGCTACAGACATTCTTTGGATAGTAGATATACGTGTTTTCAAGAGGGTCTGCAGTGATATTAAATATCTCCCTGTAATGTGTAGTGTATGCAAAACTTTTTCAATTCCTCCAAATGTTTCAACTTCACTAAAAGTTGAATCACCATCAACAGGCCAAGGTGGAATCTGAACCATTAATAGTAACCTTGGTGAAGTAGAATCTTTTACCTGTTGAGTTAACCAGACTGTCGGCTGAGTCACTGGAAGCTCTGAGTGAACTCTGTGAAACACTTTCTCCGCCACCACTCATTCTTCAGCGCTGAAGATAATCCAGTGCTCTAAGATCACCACCTCAGAGCTGGAAATGACCTCATGAGGATGTGGGTTCGAGCCCCGCTCAAGATAATCCACACAGACTAAAGGTCATACTCCAAAAAGTCATACTATAGCATGTTGTCCAAAAAGTGACCCAAAATAAATGTTTGTATATAGTACAGGAAGTTAATGTTTCAGGTCAAACGATGCTCCAAACCTCACGAAACTTTGCACAGGCACCAACTTTCACGAGTTTTTGAAGATGTTAAAGCCGCCAAAAAAAAAGCCTTTTTTTCTTAAAAGAAGGATAAGGAACGAGATCGAGAAAAAAAGTTTAAACTGCAAGTGGAAATATGCGGACCCTCGCACGCTGCACGTCGGGGAGCCGGCGGCCCCGACCCGCTGGATCCCCGACGTGCAGCGTGCGAGGGCCGCATAGCACTGCTTGCAGTTTAAATTTTCATTGTGTTTTGACTTAAAAGATCTGAGTACTTCCTCCACCACTGGATTGTGGTATGTTTTTGACTTTCACAAACTTTTCTTTTCTTTTCTTTTGACCCGTATGATAATGCCTTCCATCCATTCATGAGCTGTGTAATGTGCTCCATCCAGCCTCTTCATCTGGCTTTGCCTTATGTGTACATGCTGTACAGTCTTTAATGTCATGTGAAACTTAAAACATTTTCCATCACTTGGCAGGTTATTTTCTTTAAATTAGCTTAAATTATTTGAAATCATGACTCAAAGTTTGATTAGGTTGTGAAATCAGTCCCATCATAAACTGTAATAAACTGTCAGAAGGCAGCAGTCGCTTTTATTTCAGTAGTGAAAAGACCAAAGAAAGGAGAAACCGAAACATTTCCTTCATTCACTAGATGGCAGTCTTGCCTTTTCTTAAACCGGTTTCAGGTTGTCACCTTTTGGTATCTGGGCTCACATCTTGCTCCATATTCAGAGCTCACGCCTCCTGCCACCTGCTGCAGCGCTCAGATCAGAGGGGAAGTCATCTCTGCACCGACGTCCACACATGGCATCATCGGCACTTTTAATGTTGATCGCCTTTGGCACATTTTACCACAGCTACCATGTGTGCAGGTCACAAGAGAATCTGCCCTGTATACCTGCACTCAGTCACTGACTGACTGTCTGTTTTTTGGAAGGTGGGGCTGAAAGCTTTCACTGCTAATTATCTATAGTTCCTATACTGTAAACAAATGGGACTTGTAAAACATATCACTTCCTGTGTAACAGATTATTTCTCCTTGGAAGGAGCCACCAGGCAGTGGGCGTGCAGCGCCCCTCCAACACCCATATGCGTTGTTTTATGGCCTCTATTTACATTTCATTTTGATGGACAGGAGATTGTGTTACTGTATGTGGTTTGCGCTGCTATAGTCTGTCATCATATGGTCTGTATGACATTATGTCGCGCAGGATAACATCGACTCATAGATGCTGACTTGATATGGTGGTGTCTGTAGCCGCTGAATGTGATAGGAGCTATAAATGTGTGACCCACAGTTGAGACAGATGCTGCTGGCAGTGAGAGGCCTCGTCTTACAGCAGCGACCGCTCCTCCGCTGAGCAGTTTACACAGCGACTCAAACAGTCTGACTGAAGTGGAGTACTGTAACAACCTAGAAAAGTGTGGCACTCATACTGTAGGTGTCCAATCTATGTAAATACATTTAATTTGATCTATTTATGCTTTGAATTATGTCCAGTAAAACAGGCATCTCGTTTTTTCCTTTTGTAATATTAGATTTAAGGTATCCATCTGTAATAACATTTCAAAATTAAAATATATTACTATAAAAATATGTTGCAGCTCCACATGAACAGAAGTTAGTATAAAAACCTTTAAGATTGATGGCGTGTTTAAGATGTTGAAGAAGTTAAATGTACTCACAAAGTAATAAATATATATTAATCCACAGCCAAAAATAGTCCCCAACAGCAGGAGTCTATAAAACCTGCAGTGGCCCACTGGTACAGAGCTTTTATATTTATGTGATCCATTTTCAAGATTTTTTTTTTCTCTGGCAAAAATGAGTCACAGAAAGTGTTAAAAGATGTTTGTTTGTCTCGTTTTATGAGATTTGCTGGCTTTAATAAAAATATAGAATATGTACATGCTTATTCTTTGAATGCTAAAATTTAAGCCAATTCTTGAAAATTTAAATCTGAGTTGGGATTCTCTAATTGATATGATCCAGGACATTTATAATAATCTTAATAAAAGTTATTCACATAAAAGACTAAAATAATTTCACAAAATGTCCGAGACTTTTGTATTTAAAAATTATGAAGACCAAATATAGTAACAGTTTGAATTTAACCTTCTAAATAAAGCAAAAGCCGCCAGAACTAAACACACACACACAAAAAAAAATACTAAAATATTTATGTTCCCTTTAAATAATGAATTCATTATGATTTCACTTTCTTCTAAATTACATTTTTTATTTATTTTATGTTACAAGGATGTCCCACTGAGATCTTAATGTCTTTACAAGGCAGACCTGGACAAGGTAGCAGCCGTACAAACATACTACAATACAACATGCATAACTTAATAAACCAAAATTAAACATGTAATTGTCAGTCAGAAATATTTCCTGTCATTTTTCTGTATCTGTGTGAAAACCTCGACTCTAAATGTGATTTATTCTTTTTATTTTCAATCAAACTCCAACCAGCCCTTCAGATCAGCTTCTCGTGTCCAGGAATATTTCCCAGCACCACATTGCGGTTCATCTGTCTGCGATGACCTCATCTCCATCGAAATGGCGTCCAGTCAGACAAGCAGAACGGCCTCCACTGGCAGGCAGGCCATCCATCAGCCTGCCAGGCCACCAGTCATCCCAGCGACGGGCCTCGTGTTAAATCTGTGTCCAGCACTCATGAATGAACCCGTACCTGCGCTGAGATATGAGGTGACGGCTCGTCCTGATGGGACGCAGTAGTAATGCGGCTGCTTCAGCAGCAGCAGCGGCGGCGGTGGAGGTGGAGGGGTGGTGTTGGTGGTGGTGGTGGGGGAGGGGGGGAGTGGGTGGTGGCTGCTGGGTGTCCGGGCAGGCTGCTGAGTGATGAGGTGATAGTGCATGCAGAGGCGGCCAACAGAGCTGACTGGCCACTAACTGAACTGAGCTGAACTGCAGAGCTGCACACAGCTATGAATGTTTCCTTTCTCTGAGTCCTCGCTGCTTTTTTTTCCATCCCTCAGCTGTCCTCGGACTTTTCACACTCTGTTCCTTGATGTTTGTTTGTGTAATGCATTTGTTTGTGTGACGTATAGGACAGCATTAACAGCAAAAAGTCAAATAAATTGAGGTTTTAGGACTTAAAGTTACTCAAATTGTTTATTTTTCTGAGGTGAAGATGAACAAAAATGTGATTTACCAATATATTTGATTAATTAGAAATGTGACGTCACTACCTATAAAAGGTCAAATCAAATACAAGTTTTTACAAATTAATTTTTTTTCTAAAAAGTGTTTTAACATTCCCCCTGGAGGTACGATCAATCCAACGATAAACTGATCTTTATAATTGCTTTTATTTGTATATGCCTCTCCTTGTCAGGGTTTTGATGGTGCTGCCGGCTGAAAAAGTCATCATTGCACATGTCGAGGGGGTCGGCAACTCACCTCCTCTCATCCCGGCGGAAGAGGGAAACATGTTTTAATAACCAGAGTCTGCAGAGATCAGGGGAGAGGAAACCATTTTTTTCCTCCCACCCTGCACCGAGGTCAGCCCTCTCTGAGCCGCTACGTAACCACACACACACGTACACATATGTGCAACACACGCAGTGGGCTCGTAATACTGCAGCACACACACACACACACACACACACACACACACACACACACACACACACACACACACACACACACACACAGAGGCGAAGAGTTAAAACTAAGCAAATGGATCTGTGTTTTTAGAAAAGACCAAAATATTCGCTCAGGCACGAGACAGCCATTAGGGCACAAAACACATTAGACTTATTAGCTTATACAAGCCTGAACACACACACACACACACACACACACACACACACACACACACACACACACACACACACACACACACAGAGTCCACCCCAAGAATCCACATAGCTGATGTAATTAGTGATTTTAGAGCTCTGCACTTCATATTACAAGTCATAAACAGACATTCAATACTGGGCTTTGAGAGAGCTGTTTATTCTGGAGTTTTATAGTCCACGTAGGACCCTTCTGTGTTTATTCTCAGAGAACAATAATGCCACTATGCTCCCGGGCTGGAATGCTATTCATTTGTCCAATTAAACACAGAAAATAAATACAAAAATGGAGCCGACTCGTTCTGCTCCCCCGAGCTCGCTCCAAAAACACTTTAACAACGGCACTCTGCCGGGGGATTTACAGCGTGGTGTTGGCGCGCTCTATGAAATGAAATGGAACCGAACGTTTGCAGAGGGCCTAATCTGCGTTATTCTCTTAATATGCTGTGGCATCGATGTGGATTAGCAAAGCAAAACAGAGATTGTCTAGTAAACTGGAAAATCCTGGAGGAATTGCACTTTGCTGTTCAATTTATTTTTCCACACTTGGAACAACGAAATCCAATGAAAATCGAAAATGTAAGTAACGTGCATGTTTCTGGACATTAGTTCAGGGAGTTTTTAAATCAAATGTGGCATAATTTGCTGAAAAATAACAGTTTGCATGGCTACAAATTGAGGGGAGCAGAGCGATTTTATGTAACATGAAGTTACTGCGTGGTCACCATTAGAGCCATGATTTACGATCAGGACGCTGACCCACAATCCTCCTGACAGACATGCAATTTCCTGTGTGAGAAAACACTAACTTAATCCATACAGAAGAAAAAAAAAGAGCCACGGACAGAAATTATTTGTACATGAATAATAGTCAAACCACAAGCGGAGAATGCCAGACGAGACAGTTGGACTGTCACTTCTTCGGAGTTTCAAGTCATATTTTCCTACGACGACCTCTCACTGTTTTCTTTGACGGTATTTCCTGTGAAAATCCATAAACACCGACAGCACGCTTTGCCTGCAAAGTTTACTTATTTTATGTAATTCCACAAATCTGGTGGCACACATCATAAATATCCTGCGCACACATTAAAACACATGGCCACTTTTTACATCTGAAACCCGGTCGAATGCTTCATCCAAGCTCTGAACATTGTCATAAATCTCCCAGTAAATTATTTTGAAAATTAGATTTAAAGCAGCGTGTTCTTAAATGTACGAGTAAAGATAGAAGCAGCTGGTTTGGGTCAATAGTATTTCACACGATCACAATATTTTATGTCCAAACAAAAATGGGCAACATTTTATTTCTTTTCCACAAGAGCCAACCGGCAATTAAATCCCTTTTTTTTTTAGTTTTCTGTGAAACAAAAACACGAGTTCAGCTCAGCGAGTTTATCTGAAATTTTAACAACTCACAAATCACAGTCGTACGGTTACAATGGTGAGTTTTTCACGAAATTATAACATCTAAAAAAATATCACAGCAGGCGGTGTTTCACAATTATTATTTGAATTTTCAGCTAAAATGACGCTTAAAGAAAAACATGTTTTTTTAAAACTAAACAAATGTTTTATTTTGAAATCTGGAACTCCTTTTTTAATTGAAGTATCTCCCATTTGAAAATACATAAAACGCATCGATATAAAAGCAGGATTTTACTGTTGTAGTTGGTTGAGGCGGAGCTCTTTTAAGCTGTTTTGTGTCCAGCTGCAACCAATAATTAGCTTTTTTCCCCTTTGTTTTAATCAACTGATTGTTTTCTCAATTAATTCATGAATTGTTTGGTTGTAAAAAAATCTGAAATTTATGATCAATGCCGTCACAAGTGCTCTAAACGATTATCAAAATAGTCCTGAGTTTACTGAAGGTGCACGACAGCTCAGCCAGACTGATCCTGTCTGAACCTTAAACTCACTCACACACACTTATGTCACTTGTGTCAGCCCCCGAGCTGGAAAGTTTGTGTGTGTGTCTGTTTGTAAATCAGAGGTTACCAAACGGACAGATGATGCAGGTATAACCGCGAGCTGGAACGTGGATGGCGCATGATCAATGTTGACATGCTTTTTAGGTAGGGATTAAAGTTTTAAACAGGACAACCCCACTTTCAATTTTAAGATATCCAAACGTATCCCATGTTGATTTTTATAATTTTTTTCTGGATGGAGATGGTGATATTATCAGTTTGTCTTTCTCCACTGTGTGTGTGGCCCCTGTTATTGAGACAGGTTGAAAGGTAGGTAGTGAAGGCAGATGAGAATCTCCATTTGTTGCATTTTTCTTTTTAGAATACTGCAATTTGTATTGAAGCACTTGTGCATGATATAATAACCGTACATTTTCATACCGTGATAACGGTACGCTATCTGCAACTGAACAATGACCTCAAACAGATCTAATTATATGAAAAAGGTTGGGCGACAATCTTTGGAGCAGCCATTGATATGGAGTTGATTCTTTTAAATAACCAATGGTTAAAATTGTGTATGCAACAGAAGGTTAAAAAGACTAAATTTAGCATTAACTAATTGCAGGTAGGGAAATCTGCCACCCACCACTGTTTCCTTTGTTTGCAAAAATACTTGCAATATTAAAAACACCTGTTTACAAAAGCCCACCTGTCTACAAAGCTGAAATACTGCTTCGCTCTTTATGTTGTAGGTCAGCAGAAACCCAAACACACAGCCAATTATGAAGGTCTATTCTCCGGGCTGACCCAAACATCCGCGGGGCTTTAAGACAGACAAGACCAGCAGCCCGTCCTTCCATCCTGGCAGCCGTGTCCGAGGCTGTGTGTTTGGTCTAGCATTGGATCAAAGTGTGAAAACTACCGTGAGCTAGGTCAGAGGAAACGAGGAGTAATCAGACCAAATGAGAAACAATGCAAAGAATGCCTGTGAAGTGTGGTTGGTGGTAAAGCCCTACATCTGGATGATGTACGACACTCCGGGGGCAAAGGTCAATAGCTGTTTTAAGCCTTCAGCAAGGATATGGTTGTTAGCCCGGAGCAGGAAGCAAGCTTGTTATGGTCGGCAGTTAAAACCCATGATTCAGTTATAAAATATGGAGAAAGTGCAAACTCTCTCAACAACTACAGCCAAAGTTAAAATGTGTAACTGGGAAGTCTCAAACACAAACAAACATCTGTCATAGTTAATGACGAGATCTCCCAATAATGTCTGGACTGAAAACATATACTCTGTTTCAACTAATCTGCACAAATGTTCACCTCAGAGAAATTTAAAATGTGTGTGTAAAACAACACGAGTTCAAACAGTCATTGTAGGCAAACAAAGACAATAAAAGAATAAGGTAAGAAAATAACAGGCAGAAACACATAAAAGAAAGTCTGAACTGGCTGGTACATGTGCTGGGATCTGATTGGTGGATTGGGAACAGGTGTGAAGGTGGATGTGTCAGGTAATGTCTGAGGGCTGGAAATACTAAGGACTGACACAGTATCTAAAAAGACAAGTGGTAAAAGACGAGGCAGGATCTACACTAGCAATTTATCTTAATTAGCCAGTAAGCCGACCCGGCCTTCCTATTTTAAATTTGCAGTCATAATTGGAGTACTAGCTTACCTTAGGCATTAAATGAGAACACAGCTTTATTGCTAGGTGTAGATAACTGCACACTGTCGAGCAATTGAGTGCTTTGTTTCACTCTCACTGGCGTCATTTTGTAGCCTGGCGTACCGAGACCCTGCGTGAATATCTGGGTCCATCCTACTGGGCGTAGACCTCAGTTTAATTTTAACCAATCAGTTCACGCAGAAGCCGGAAAAAACTTTGTCACTGCTGCAACTACTCAGTACTTACTACTTGCTACTTGTG
The DNA here is from genome assembly GCF_022577435.1 of Embiotoca jacksoni. Lineage (NCBI taxonomy): Eukaryota > Metazoa > Chordata > Actinopteri > Embiotocidae > Embiotoca > Embiotoca jacksoni. The sequence goes on along the minus strand of NW_027185340.1, from coordinate 22,217,339 downwards.
TTTTTTCCCTGAGCACAGTAATGGGAGTGTTTTTTTTCTTGGTCACCAAGTGTTGAAAACTTTGAGTAAAACACTGTGCTCGTCACTGTCACTTTTTACCCAGCCTTTTCAATCACAGTGAAGGAGTGGGCGGGACAAACGCCCTTAACACACTCACCTTTAATTTCATTGATTATGGGCTGAGTGATTTTTTTTTCCAGTGGAGTAGACAAGTTGACAAAACCAGTCATGGCCCACTGAAGGATTTCACCCACATGTTCACAAACACTGCGGCAGTCATGGATCTCAAATAGTCCAACTATTGAATGTTGGAATTACCCCATAAAAGCTGGTCACAAGCCAGAGGAAAAGATTATTAAACTTCGTCAGTGATTTGAATGACTGAAAAAGTCTCCTGTTTGAAATGATTCAGTTGAACTCGTAGCCTCTCATCCCGTCTCAGGAGCCTACGGTCGTCTGTGACTCCAGAGTGAACCACGTTAAAACCTGTCGTAATATCCCAAGTGGGGAAAGAGTCTGAAACCTTTAAAGGGGGTAAAGTGTCTCTTAAAGGGAGATGCAATAGATCTGTGTCCAACATGTCAGATTGGCCTTTGGGACCTAAAAAACAGCCACATGAGGTGGGTAATGTGTGGCTATTTCCTTTAAAGATTTTTGTGGGGGAAAAAGACGAGGGATGAAAAATAGCTGAAAGGGTAACATAGAGCCTGTCAACCCCCTCACCCCCGCTACCAGCACCGCAACCACCACCCAGAGACCACCCAGAAAGAATAGGGAGCTGTCACTCATTTCATTTAGAGGGTAAACATTGCAGTATTTTGTTTCTTGGTGAAGTATTGCTCCATATTTCTCTTATAACTGATATATTGCTGTAGTATACACCGATTTATTTAAGTGCAGACCCGTTGTGGCTGTCATATTTTTTTCTAAAGATCTTTTAACGTAATGTATTTTTTCACACAAATCAACTCAGATTCATTCAGACAACTTCAATCCTCCATACTTTAATGGAGATTATCTTGCGCAGACATTCAGGATACATTTTCATCTCATTATATTTGATTTTATCGAACCAATTGGCTTTTGTACCCCGAAGCAGGCAACTCAGACATGGTCCAAATCATCGCCTGTAATTGAAGATTTATAGGCAACATCATCACATTGCACAGGTGTTCTTGAAATAGAGGCGATTGATCAACCTGATAGAGACTGCGTTGAAGTGCTGCCTAATCATCACTGTGATAACACACACACACACACACACACACACACACACACACACACACACACACACACACATCAGGGTCAGGCGAGGGCTCAGGCGGAGTGTGTCTCCAGAGCGCGTGTTGACTCTCAGGGGCAAATTGTCTGTCAGCGCAGAGGCTTGAACTCCGAGCTCGCCGTAATCCCTCTGTCAGTGAACGGACCTCCTGCCAGTAACACACACACACCGACCGCTGACCGACCAACAAACCAACGCTGTCTTTTTAACATCAGTCCAAACATAACCTGCAGCCTTCATCCAGACCACCACGCAGCCGCCTGGCATCTGGCTAATCTGGGGAGATTTAAGAGAGGTCGATGTAAACGTCCCTTTCATGTAATGACAGACAAAGTGATATACGATTACATATCGCCATACACTCAGGACCGCTCAGGATTGAGTTGTGAAACAGGCACTATGTGGACCTGACATGAGATATCTTAAAAGTAGAAGTGGATGTTGAAACCGCTACATGATTCATCTGTGCTGAAATTTCAACAAGGAATGGAGCAACAATTGCTGTTTAGTAACTCCAAGTAAGTAGGCTATGTGTGCATGAGATGTATGCTGAGATGTACGCAAACATACATATTACAAAACAAGATATTTGACCAAAAGTATGTTGACGTGAATATTTCCTGCATATCTGATTGTTGAGCATCTTATTAATCCTGACAAATCCACCTCCATTCTTCTGGTTTCAGACTGGATTCAGATTTTTGAATGTTGCTGCAGGGATAGTGAGGTCCAACACTGATTTTGGGCGGTAAACTGGCGTTCCTGTTCATCCCTGAGGTGTTGGATTGAGGTTAAGATCGGTGCAGACCGGTCAAGTTCCTCCACAATAAACTAGAGAAACTATTTTCTTCACGGTCCTGGCTCTGTGAACGGACGCGGAGTTATGTTGAAACAGGAAATGGCCTTCCTCAAAGTATTGCCGCAAAATATCACAGTAGCACTAAAGTGGAAGTGGACTAATTTCTGTTGGACTGTATCCTGTTTGTTTGAAAATGAAAAAAAAGAAAATTAAAGGCAAGAGGCTAAAGGCTACATTAGCTTCTAGGAGGATATGTCCAACTATGTAGTTGCATTTTGGGTAATGTAAATGCAAGGTTTTTACAAATGAATAAGTGAAATATACAAAAGAGTGAAATATAAAACCCAGTTTTACGTACATCAAAATGTGTAATGGCAGACCACAGTGCCCCGCGGGGTCATTTCATAATAAAGGCTCTCAAATTGTAAGATTCGTACATTTGTCTCGGCCTGTTCTTTCTATTGGCCTGCATCCACATCACGTGACTGTCCAACGAAGCTCGCTGACGTCCCAGACACACGCACATGCATGATTTAAGTTTGGGCAAAGATCATAGTTTAGGCGAAATAAAACATGGTCACAGTGTACAGTATGGGTTTTGAAGAAAATCATGTTTTTTGGATAAAATTACTACGGAATTGACGTGAGTAAGTTGAGTACGTTACATAATTTAACTTACTTATGCCACTTGAAATAAATCCACGTTGTTTGTTTGATATATCGCACTGCTCAACTTCCTCCTCATGAGGACACGGTGACACTTTCTACTCGGTCGCATGACTTCCCTCTTTGATATCCTTGTCTCCAAAATGTCCTCCAATTTTATAGCCTTTATAGTGAAGCCAATATGTTTTGCGATGTTGACCTTTGGCTTTGACATGTACCTTTTTGGCTTTGATGTGAAACTTGGCTGAACTATTGTGAAATACATTTTTGGTTCAGCTGCATCAATTTTTAAATATGATTTTCGACTGTCCATCACCTGTGTGACATTGTGAAGTCTGATATTGGTATTCCTTTACGAATTTCCACCAGATGTCCACAAAGATTTGAACAAACAGGGCCTGTCTTTGTTGGTCAAGATGCTTGATGTACAACAATCCCTCCCTATCACTAAAGTCTGTTTTTTAAATATATTCTCCTCCATCATAAAACAAGCAAGGGATCAGCTCTATATACATACTCACACATACACACACAACCTCTATGGCCTCTGACTAATCCTATAAGAGTAATGCTATGAAAACACACAGTGCCACAAACGTTCACACACACAAACACACACACTAATCTGTCTGTCCTAACCTAATAACACCACGGACTTGGCCAGTACTGGAGACTCCAGGGGGGTCCGAGCTCACAAACATCTCTGTCAAAGGCTTCATCTCCAGCCAGACACACACACACTTCACACACACATGAAAGCCCTCTTGAAAAAAAGAGGGAGAGGCAGCGACTGCTTCATATTAGTGTTTAATTAAGTTAAAAGACCTCTCTCCACCTCTCTCACTCTGCAGCCCAATAACTCAATTGAAGTCGTCTTTCCTTTCATGGCTCAGAGCTGGCGTTCCTGCAGCCTGGGATCACAGGCCATAAAAAGCAGATTGTGGCATCACCGCTGCGGCCCTGACAGCCGCCTCTGGCCATCACGATGTCTCACTCGTGATTAACTCAATAAAACTATTACGCAGACCTCCCTCTATCCCCCAAAACCTTTCTCTCGGTTTGTCTCCCACTTTCTGTTTTCTTTCCATACTACCTGCTCTCTCTCTCACCTCATCCCTCGCTCCTCTGACAGTGTCCGACCCTTTTCTTTCTGTGGTTCAGGTTTTTACCCCTGCGGCCAAAAGTTCAGCCACACTGCTGCATGCCAAGACAAGCAGGTTGGACTGTTTTATCTGAGCAGCCATGTTGGAGGGAGCAGGCACTTTTTTAAAATGTGATCTTTGAGGCTGACTGTCAAAATTGTAATGTACAGAACAATATACAGTGGAACCTCTGCTGATTGTTTTACATGTCACAGCCATCTTCACATTTTTGGGAGCCGGCAAAATATAAAAGTCGACCATACAGACACACAAGGAGGCTGACTAAACATTGTCAAATACAGTAGCCCTTTCTAGCCAGGGCTACTTCAGCTCTCCTTAATGTTAGGAGATTTAACAGAGCTAAACACAACAACATCTTGAGACAACTTTGCATTGAAAGATTATTACTTTGGTAGAAACGTCTCGACCCAATCCTAATGGACAGCATTGGGTCCAGTCCAAGCATATTTTAGGAGGTGTTTACAATGTAAGTAGCACTGTGATGTGCACTGAGCAGGGGGACGCTACAACCTTTGTGAGAAAGTATTACAAGTTTTGTCCGCTTCATCAACATCAACACCTGGGTTAAACATGCTTTTGTAAGCACTGGTCCGGGGGCACTGCGATTTCTCCATGCAACTGAAACTTGAGCAGAGAACAGGAAGAAGTCACAGGGAGACAAATCTGGTGAGTAGTGGTGGTGGGGAGCAACTATTGTGTTGTTGCAGGAAAGAAACAATTTCACCAAAAGTGTTCCCTCAGATCTTAATATTGAAACTCAACATTAACAGTCTGACCCTGGAGGAAGAATTCACGGTACACAAACCCTGCGAATGTCATAGAAAACAGTGACAGCGATGTTCTGCTTCTCTTGAAATGCGAATGTCACTCGAAACACCTCACCCGGCTTTCTGAAGCATTATAAAGGTCTCGTTTGCCAATTTTATGTCAATGGTGAAACTGCGTAGCGCCCAAACTTTGTCAAACTTCGAGTCAAAGCAGGTTTATTTTAAGCTTTACTTTGCTTCCATTTTTATGGAAAAGTCAACAGTTTTGCCTTGTTGCACATCAAGGTTGCAGATAAACCTGAGAAGTTCTCTCTCGTGGTTTTCCTCAACAGGAGTTTATTCAGTCTGATTCTGTGATAACCAGCTGTTGCATGTGTAAACTCTCCTCTATAAGACCAGAAACGGTCCTTTCCTATAGTAGTTATTAAATGCTATTGGCCGCCATCATCAGTTCCATGACCTGTTTTGGCCTGTCGGTCCTTCGAGACTCAGCTCCTCAGTTGTCACGATGACATGTACAATTTGAATCACACTAACTTTTCAAGCTCAAAGTGTTAGCTGAACTTCCATCCTCACTCCCATGTTATTCGACCTCCTCTTCCTCCAGTACATCCTGTCTTTTTCACCACCTCCCTGCTCTGTTCTGCGCACCCCCCCCCCCCCCCCCCCATATTACAAGTCTCTGCTCCCGCTCGTCATCTCCTCCCCATCCTCCACCACAATGACAGATCTCCGCTTAGCACCTTTATAAATTGCTGATAACCTCTTTTCGCGCTGAATAAACACGGCTAGATCTCGTCTCCAGAGGCCGCTGCTGCGGTTCCAATCGGATGACAGGGAGGAACAGAAAAACAGATGAAATCTCTTTGCAAAATCCTTGAAAAAAAGAAGAGACGGCTTTTCAGCTGCTGCAGAGATAAGATAAGCTTTGGATTTCTTTAGGCTCACTTTCTCTCTTTACCCCAACTTTTCCCTTTCTTTGTCATATTTTGACTCTTTATACATCAACAGATTTCAGTCTACATGTGACTCTCAGCCGCTCTGAGTCCATTATTAAACACCTACAGCAGGAGCTTTAACTTCTCTCAAGTAACATTTTATCTGGCTAACATGCTGCTGTACGGGTGATAAATCTTCCCCGGTGCTCACGGCGACTCCCACGGTTCGATTACACCGCCTTGGCAGCACATTTTATTTCATATCCCCAAATTACCGTGTTTGAAAAAAAAAATCTATGAAGCTCTGTAAATCCTTCATTCATCACACTACTGTTAAAGTCCAGTGAAAGTCCATGTTGATTCAAGCCCTCGGTATTTCATCCCCGGCCTTAGCTAAAAAAAAAAGGCAAAAAGAGACGACTATATAACTGCTGCGTTGATGGTTATGTTTTTGCCTCAGATAAATCAAAGCTTTGGGAATGAAGCGATTTTAGATGAGCTTGCTCTTTAATTCTGGCAGCATGGGGTGTTGAGAGGGTTAAGGGCCACTATCTGCTGGTGATAGAGGCAATGGTGGTCTCCCAGGCAGAGTGCCATTGACCGGCGGGGGGCCTCATACTGACGCTACCACATTCCCTGCTTGAATTGAATATAAATTTACACCTAGGGGAGATTAACCACCCATATCACATAAGAGCGGCGTGTGTTGGAATTGTAAAAAATAAAATGTGTGTGACATCACCGCTGCTTTTTCACTTCCTCCTGCTGCACACTTGTGGCACATTTTTGGTGGATTGGGTAAGAGTATCTTGTTCGGCACCCCAGAGATATCGGCAATGGATACATCTACTGGTCACACAAAATGGGACAGGAGGGAGGAGGGAGGCAGAAGGTGAGAGACAGCGATGTCCAGTCCTAACGAGAGGCAGTAACTCATGTCAGAGAAGAGAGTTGAGTTATGACCTTTTAAGCCACGGTGGGGTTAAGTGTTATCATTCCCAAACCAGCTGACACTTGACCTAAGGAGTGCGTGGACAGCTTGATGTGTCTACAGCATAATTTATGTCCATGATCATTGTCTTTGTTATTTTTGCCCTCTGAACTCCTCCTTGCTGCATGACTGCCTCCCACCTCATCTCCAAACTGTGCATTTCTGGCTCACATGGTCTGAAACTTTATAGTCTCGGACTTCTCTTGACATTAGTCCGGTCTCAGCCTAGAAGTTTGGGTAGCGATGAGACAAGACAGGTAGAAATACTAAGGTAGCAACTGAAGTGACCCAGGCATTGGGGATTTTAATTAGCATATGACCTTTTGCCACTTGAATCCTAACATTCAGGAGTCACGTTTCACTTTGAAGGAATGAACCAAGGACTTCGGTTTTTGAATTGACTGATAACACACTCGTGTGTTGCTTGTAAAGCTCTTTTTTTTTTTTTTTTCACTTCCCACATCCACCTCCGGCACAAAAACTCCAGTTGGTCATAGGCCCTGGCTGAACTTCAGCCATTTGCTTTTGGGCAACACTTTTTCCCATGAGCTGTCAATGTGGCTTGACACTCAGTCAGGACATCCAAATTTCCACCAGGCTCCTCTACAAAATATTGATCTCATCACCAAGTAAATAAACACGGTGATGGATGGTAGGGGTAATTTCTTTCTGCTGCTTGGAGGCTTGACTTTGTGTAAATCCATTTCTCTTTGAAGGCACTACGCTGTCTGACAGATCTGGGAAAAACACAACTTCAAGCCTTTGAAATATGTAGGAAAAACACGAGGTTCAAATGATTTGCACTTTTGTGGTGAGCAGTGTTTCCATGAAATGGTGTGAGAGTGGTGGAGATCAGGGATGTGGTAGAAGGTACCTCAGTTTACTGACCTTTGTATTTGTGGAATTTAAACATCTTAGAGGCAATATTACCCTTCCTTATATCTGTTGAACAGATATAAGATATATTAGTACAGCAGTGTATCCACCAGTATGCAATATTTTACAGTGGATTAATGGCTGTAAAGCTTCTCATAAAACTGGCTTTGTATCCCTCTCACTGTGACACCTCTCACAAGTTGTCACAATGACAATGTTATCATTCACCTGTGAATATTGTAAAGGAAAAAAAGGTGTTGATATTACAAAGTTATCTACTAGGAGTATATGCTTGCACATATTTGATTGGCCGTGCCAGGATCTCACTGAGTGATGTCCCATCGTGGACATGGAAAAATAGAACCAGGCTCAACATTTTTGCTGGATAAATGCTTTTGCTGGAGCCCACTGCTCAGGCCTCCTTAATACTGTACTTGTAGTTTCCATAAGTCACCCATTGGTTTGTAAACTGTTGTTATGAAGCCTCAGTCAGGCATCTTGGTCGTTGCTATCTTGTTTTTTTGCAGCGTGGAACCATACATGCAGTGCTGCCTGAGTGCAGCGTATCAACACTCTCAGTGAGGGAAAACATTTATAGTTTGCTTGATCAAGTTGAAACTCATTGACATGTTTTAAGTGCTTGAAGATCCAATCATCTTGTATGTCATGCAAGAGAGCCAATGAAAATGAATGGAAAATTCAAAGTTGTCGTATCAACATTTAAAGTGTATTGATTGATGCGTCAACTCGAAGCCTTATTCTGATCTGCTACCGTTGGCCCTGTTAAAGTTACTGCATTACTTTTTTAATACAATCTCAACACTTCCTGTGTCCATTTAGGATTGACAATATTTAAATACAGCAATGGAAATATACATCACGGTACTTGCCATCAAAGAAACAGTGGCTACACAACCCAAGACACTTTGAATTGGAGTCAGCCCCTGGTGGCCCTCAGTAGTATTAGACTTCAAGGTATTTTGCATTGGCTTTACTTTTTAGAGCCAAAGGCTATGTCCACTTTTATATAATCTATGGTACTGACCAAATCTTCAACAAAATTCCTTTGGAATACAAGAAACATTTTCATTTGGCTGGCTTTTCTTGGCAAACAAACCAATGTAGTTTCTCTGGTCACCAATCTCTGCAGGAAACAAAAATACAATATGGACCCCGGTGAAACATATTCAAATAGCCTTTTCTCAAATTTCATACCTGACTTCGTTTTCATTTTTGCCTCACATCTTGTTTATTTTTTTCCCATGTACCACTCACTCCATCCCTCTCTCTCCACCAGTTACTACTTCTCCACACGTCTCTACACGTCATTCTCTGGATCTCTCTCTACATCTCAGCAGGAGAACAGAAATGCAGAGTGCCGAGCTCATAAATTTCGCCTGGTGTGAAACAGAAGATGGCTTCCCAGGAAGGCTGGGAGGTTTTTCATCACCGGAGCCTTTTTAGTGCCTTCCACTGCCACCACCGCAAGTCACCAAACCCCATACGTGTTTATGTGTGTGTGTTTCGGACATAAAAGTCCAAGTGAAGGAGTGAACTGAAGAAAAAAGAAAATAAAAGGAAAGGGCAAGCGGATGAGAATCGAAAAAAGAAGAAATTCATATTTTTGTCAAGTGTGGCAGGTGTTTGAAAACATACCAAAATAAAATTGTTTAGTAATTTACTGACAAGATTAACATGCAGCTGATTTGAAGGTTTTCACAACAGGGTGCCAACAAATAAACACAATTTGGAGATGACACCTTCTATGCGGGGCTTTGCATGGCAGAGGGACAGCACCATTCCCCAAATTCCACATGGGTGATCTGGTGTCAGATGGTCCCAGCCGTTCAGGCTTGGCCCCCCGAGGGACGGAAAGGTTATCCCGTTCTGCGAGAAACACGAACGTGGCGGCAGAATAAGGTTCGCTGGGACAGCTGTGGCCTAATCTCAAATCCACACCAGCCGTTCCAGAGCGCTGGCAGATCAGAGCCAGTTACTTGATAGCACTGTGAAAATTACACAATTTGTTTTAAGATACATACAAATCAATTTTCTTGCACCAGTGGTGCCTGATTACATCTATCAAGCTTGACTATTTGATTGGACAACAGAAGAAGCAGATGGAAACTTTGCATCAAACACCTGCCAGCTGTTTTTAGACAAAAGTGCATGTTTTCTATTGTAATCTGATGTCATGTTATGCTGGTGGTGTCTTAAAACAATACTCACAAACCTGCCTAAAAGCCTCCTTCATACAGAGATTTCTATGTAATTCATAAATTCTCAGTTTTCATTCAGTGAAAAAAATGCATTCTAAAGTTCAGTATGAGGTACACATAATAAGTGGTCGTCTTCCAAAGCTGCAGTTTGTTTGTGTCTTGATTTGGTCAAACAAAAACCGCTGACACCTCAAATTAAGGTGTTGAAGTCCTTCAACCAATATGACCATATATGTTATTTGTTCCTACCCTCAAATACGACCTAATGGAGTGTTTCCTAAAGTTGTGCCGCTGTTTAGGTTAAGACGCAAAAATAAATGTGGTCAGGGTTTGGGAAAATATATTGGTTTGGCTTAAAATAATGAACTGAACTGAGTTGTACATTACACTTCCTTAAAGTTACGCAACCTTTGTCGTCATGGCAGCAATAAATGTGGTTTTAAAAAAGCTACCCCAACTGGCCTTAAGCGAACAGCAGTATCCTGCAAGCAGTATTATGTAGCCTCTATCGTCGTGGCAACAGTAAATGCAATTTTAAAAAAAACTGTCCTGGATTGTGGTTTGAGAAGGAAGCTTACACCGGTCTCCTGCACAAATATCTACTGTTGTATTTAACCATCCACCCAACCTGACTCCTGAAGTACCTTTGGGGACAAATTTCTTCACGGCTAGTAGAGAAAGCACAGCCACTTTTTCCATGTACATGTGGGCTTACAAGTTCCTGTTTGTGATAGACTGCAAAAATAAAAATTCAAACCTCTCTTTTAATTCATTGAAGTGTCTAAATAGCCCAATTTTAAGTTTATCTAAAGTCTGCACAAAACACACACTGCTGTGCTTCCAGTTAAACATTTTGACAATACAATCTTGACTCAAGGTCCACTTACTAGCTTTTCCGACAACTTTCAGCTTCATTTTGTTGTGTTGACGAGGGGCTGGAGTTTGAGCAAACTCAGTCCATCAATGCGGACCATGACATGTGGCTAAAAGCTCGGGAACAATCTGGTAAACAGTCAAAATCATGACTGCTGTTTCTGAGCTCAGTAATGAATGTTCACCCGATACATAATGTGTTTCCTCTGATGCTCTGATCTTTACATCGTCACAAGGTGAGTGCAAACTGCTTACTTCTTTTTCACATATGGCAAAAGAGATATTTTAAGCGTGGTCTCCAAAAGCAACTGGAGGCACTAATTTGAGAACAGAGAGGAAGCAAAACTCGATGCAGGCGAAGGTATGATCCCTCCCCAGAGATCTGGAGTGCCCCGCTTCATCAGCTTGTCCCGTACTGTGCCAAACTAAATCTTTTCCCTCTCTCCTCTCGTCCGTTCCCGTCTCAGCATGTCCCAGGCTCACGAGGAGACTGTCATCGAAGTGACATGGAAGAACAGATGGCGTTAGCACCGGAGACATGCTAAGGACCGTACAGCATGTGGTTAAGAGCCACCTAAGCAAATGTTGAAGTCTCCCCATGGACTTTTTTCAACATGGATGAACTTTGGGAGCAGCAAGCAGGTGTGGACTTCACTTATTAGTCTCTCAATCCCTCAAGAGAAGCTCAGCACTCATCCTAATTCATAAAGCCACTCAAACACTCACTTAGCATACGTTTAAAAGACAGGGAGAGTGAAAGCAGACAGAGGTGGAGGAATGCAAACAGACAACTTTGTAGAACAGACAGAAGGGCTGATAGACAGAAACTAATGCCAGCCTGCCACCCCAGGGTGTCTGTGCGTCTGTATACACCGTGGGATTTATGTGCCACTTGAGATGTGGACAGCAGCGGGGGTCCTAAAGGGCAGAGTCAAGATCTCCGCTGATCCGTAGTGAGATGATGAAGTCTCTGAGTCGGTCACTTCCTCAACCGGTTTTTGGTCAAATTCACAGTTTTTAAAAGTGTCATGACTTTTCTTCTAACGTCTGCCGAAGGTTGAATGTTTTCTCAGCAGTGCTAATAAGCCAAAATGTTACTGGGACAGTTTTGATGTGCAGCAATTGGAAAAGGGAATCAAGCAGTGATTTATTGTGCAAAAGTAAAATCTTTTGTTTACCCAGAGATACACTGTACAGTATGTGTAATACTGTGACTTCCTCACTTGCTGACTGCTACTATGAGGGCTTGTAACTTTGGGGCAGTTGCTAAAATGACCAACGTTGTCAATTCTCTTGGGAGGGAAATGTATTGGGCCTTATCTTATCTACCTAAATGAGTGTTATGTTGTATCCAGATTGATTTTGGAACGATTTTTGCAATTTTGGATCCAAACCACATTTGGAGTTGATTTGAATTGTGATTGCAATCGGATTTCAACAGATGCGTCTCAGTCCGTCCGGACAGTCTGGTGGCTCAGATCGGAGTTCTTGCGTCACTCGCAACGGGACCCTCGATGACAACGTCATTTTCAGAGTGACACGGTGAGCAGAATTTATACGACAGCTAGCAGAGCGCTATCAGAGGGAGTCTTTCGTGAAAACCCCGGCAGCAGGTCGATTGTATAACCGGCCTTGACCCATTTGCACAACCGGTCTGAACAGCTTTTTCCTTTGTAGTTGTTTTGGAGTTGAGGGGATACAATCTGCTCACATTCATGGACCCATGGGCCACGATCAGGAGAGGATGTTCTCATACACACAGACACACAAGAATGCAAGTTATCCCAGCGAGAGGTCTAGGAAAGCACACCCAATCCTCCGATTTAAATTTGTCCTGGCGGTTGAAGGAGCTGACGAGGCCTGAAGCTGCCAGAGTTGTCACCGTCCTCCTGCCCTTTT